>NC_067400.1:20763179-21063179 GCF_016432865.1 Antechinus flavipes
TCTATTCTTTTTCCCCCCTTATTTTATATCAAATTCAATAATTAAAAAATAAATGAAAGAGACTACAGCCTTAAAAAAGTGAAACAAACAAAAAGCCTAGCCTTCTAGATGGCTATTTTAGAGCTAGGTCTTATTTTCTGTATTTTATTAGAAGATAATTCACAAGCACTTTTTATGCTGATAAGCTAGGTACCAGAAAGATATTTTAAAATGAAAATTATATAATTTTTACTCTCCAGTAGTTGATATAATAATAAGTAAGTCAGTAAGTATAAATGACACATACATTCACACATACACAACATATACATCCATATACATATATATGTATGTATTTGATAAAATTAATAAACTTATTAATAACCAGAAATTCTGTTTCTTGGTTTTTCATTCATCTCACACAATACACATATAAATGCATAAGTATATTTGTACATACATACATATACATATATACGTACATATACAAAAATATGAATATACAGAATAAAGATAAAGAGAATACAAATAACAGAGATTAAAGATTAAGTAATTAAGGAGAAGCCACTAGTAATTAGAAAGGTTCAAAGGGTACATTTGAGCAATTCTTTTTTTTTAATGGCTTTTTATTTACAAGTTTTATATATATATATATGGGTAATTTTGACATTGACAATTGCCAAACCTTTTGTTCCAATTTTTCCTCTCCTTCTCCCACCCCCTTCCCTAGATGGCAGGATGACCAGTAGATGTTAAATATATTAAAGTATAAATTAAATACAAAATAAGTATACATGACCAAACCATTATTTTGCTGTACAAAAAGAATTGGACTCCAAAATATTGTACAATTAGCCTGTGAAGGAAATCCAAAATGCAGGCAGGCAAAAATATAGGGATTGGGAATTCAATATAATGGTTCTTAGTCATCTCTCAGAGTTCTTTTGCTGGGCGTAGCTGGTTCAGTTCATTACTGCTCCATTGGAACTGATTTGGTTCATCTCATTGCTGAAGATGGCCAGGTCCATCAGAATTGATCATCATACAGTATCGTTGTTGAGGTATATAATGATCTCCTGGCCCTGCTCGTTTCACTCAGCATCAGTTTGTGTAAGTCTCTCCAGGCCTTTCTGAAATCCTCCTGCTGGTCATTTCTTACCGAACAATAATATTCCATAATATTCATATACCACAATTTACCCAGACATTCTCCAAATGATGGGCATCCATTCAGTTTCCAGCTTCTAGTCACTACAAACAGGGCTGCTACAAACATTCGTGCACATACAGGTCCCTTTCCCTTCTTTAATATCTCTTTGGGGTATAAGCCCAGGAATAACACTGCTGGATCAAAGGGTATGCACAGTTTGATCACTTTTTGAGCATAGTTCCAAATTGCATTTGAGCAATTCTTAAAGAAAGATTCTTTAAGGCAGGTATGGAGAGAGTGTATTCCAGACATGAGAAATGGTCATTCCACAGCCACAAAGATCAGAAACCATGTATTTTGGGCAAGGAACAGAGATAAGTCCAGTTTGGCTAGATCTTAATGTCTGGGAAAGGGAATAATATCCAATAAGGATATTAAAAGCTATGATGAAACATCTTTTGAAATATTTGAGTCATACAAGAAGAGATTCTAATGCAGGTTCCTGCACACCTCTCAGAATGGTTAAGATAACAGGAAAAGATAATTATGGATGTTGAAAGGGATGTGGGAAAACTGGGACACTGATACATTGTTGGTGGAGTTGTGAAATGATCCTACCATTCTAATAGAGCAATATGGAACTATACCCAAAGGATATAAAACTGTGCACACCTTTTGGTGTCTATACCCAGCAGTGTCTCTACTGGGCTTATATCCCAAAGAGATCATAAAGTAGAGAAATGGACCCAGATGTGCAAAAAAATATGTTTGTGGCAGCCCTCTTTGTAGTGGCAAAAAACTGGAAACTGAATGGATGTCCATCAGTTGGTGAATGGCTGATTAAGTGATGGCATGTGAATGTCATGGAATATTATTGTTTTATAAGAAATGATCAGCAGTTTCAGAGAGTCCTGGAAAGACTTAAGTATCATAAGAACAGTCGTAATTCCATTCAATATTTTCCATTCCTTTCCCTAAATTCTCAAGCATGTCTAGACCAGAAGTCATGGGACATTACAATATAATGCCCCCCCCATCAACTCTGCAATTTGAAGAACAAAATTAATCTTAAGTTGAGCTTTGGATTCATGCTTACCTCCTGCATGATTGGAAGGAACATCTGCATTATATCTCAGATTTCCTGGAGTAATGATATATAAGATAATTCATTTTGTATCATTTGCTTTGATTTAAAAAGAATATATCACTAGAATACAGAGTGCCAGCCTGGAGACAAAAAACCTCATTTTTGTGAGTTCAAACCTGGACTCAGACATTTATTAGCTCTGTGACTCTGAGCAAGTCACTTAACCCTATTTACCTAAGTTCCTCATCTGTAAAGAAATGAGCTGGAGAAGGAAATGGAAAATCACTCCAGTTTCTTTGCCAAGAAAGATCCAAATGGGGTCATGAAGAGTCAGACATGACTGGAAAATGTGAACAAAATACCACCAATTTCTTGCATCCTTAATTTCCCAATTTCTTCCTCTATTTCCATTTTCTTTACTTTACTTCCATGGTAGTAGGTTCACAAACTTTTCCACAAATATATTCCATTTCATCCCTCATATTAGTCAGTTTAGAACTTATTGCTTTTGCTCTTTAGTCTTTTGACCCTTATGGTATCATTTTAACCCACTGACATTATTGGTCTCGTGCAAAAGCTTATATTCTTTCTTTTAAAATTTCCTTCACTTCCCTTCTTAACTCTTCTTTCCTTAAAAAAAATTATATATATTCTTCTCTAGGAGAAAAATCAGTAAAAAGGTACACATTCCATCACCATCAAATATGAATAATACATATGATATTAAATCGGTCAATTTGCTTTAAGATTTTGAGATCACTTTATTAACCAAATGAAGGAGTTAGTCTGACAGAAAACTACAAAGTCTGGAATATTCAACAATAAATAGTGACCATTCTGAGAAAAGTTTTAATACTAGAACTCTTAACCATTTCTTGAAGCTTTCTGAGATATTCTGTCTTATTTATGGAATCAGTAAGCATGTTGGATATGAGGAAGCAGTGAGAACAGGGAGACGATGCTTTATCATAAATGACCTTGACTAAGACATATGTTTTCTGGAAAATTTTTATTGCTTTTTTAAAATTTTTATCACTAATATTATATGAAGAATGATCTTTTCAAGGAAAAAAAAAGTACTCACAATCTGTTAAAAAGTTTGCAAAGTTTAGGTAAATCTAAATATTAACGGAAAATCAGATGGTAGTGATATATTAAACATGACATGCTGAACCCTAAAATTTGTGGTCTTTTTATTTGCTATGATCCATATATTGAGCAGCCCCTTTATGTCAGAGATTGTTGTTCATTATGTCTTGTTTTCTCTATACCATTCTAATTCCTCACTTAAGTATTTAATGTTTGCTACACTGAGTTTGACTGAATTCTACATGGATCTTAGGTGTCCAACTTATATTTATAAATTGCATGCTTAATCTTACAACTGCCCCTTAAGGGAATAATTCAGGTGTCGTAGTACCTCTCCCCCTCCATAGTCACTTCCTTTATTTTCAATTGCACTGATATTCTTGCCCAGGGAATGACTGCTACCTAAGAGTTCTAGGTGAGAACACTCCTATTGCCACAATTCACAAATCCTCACAGTGTTTCTCATCAACAATCAATTAGCAGACAAAATAGCTCTTATCAACGGTGTTTTCCACAACTACTGAGAACAATAGTCACAAAACTTTTTCTATTTCAGTTAAACTTGGAGTAAATTCTGAAAATACACATAAATTACTTAGTGAAAGTAGACATAAATTTAGAGTACCATAGGAGAGGCATTCAAAGAGAATAAAGGCAAATAGATCCTACATATTATTTTCTTCCTGGTATAATTTTTTTTTTCTGGTTCCAGCTCTTGATTGATAGGGCTCGCTCTATTCTGGTCACCCTATTGGAATCTACTTCCTTCATCAAGAGATTGTCTCTCTGTATCCATGTCTATAAACTCTTATAACTTTGATTAACAGACTTTCACATATTGTTGTGGGTTTGAAATAAAACTCTTTGGACATGAATTATTGTCATCATTTTACTGAAGAGTAAACTAAGGTCATGAAAATTTGAATTAGCTTTCCAACAATTACAAGACATGTAAGTATCACAGCTAGAACTCAAATCTAATTCTTCAGACTTCGAATCTAGGGCTATTTCTCTTCTGTATGATTTTCAAAAAAACAATTAGGATATTTTTTAATCAACAAAAATTTTCTGAGGTGATATTTTTCAAAAGCTTCTTGTAGATGGTCAATGACACCTGTAAACAGGTTTCTGAATAGGCAAATACGTCTCCTGCTACTAAGCATAATTCATGATTGCAGATCAAATTGCACATTCTTCTAAGATGACTTTTAATGTCAGGGAACTCATAATCCATTCTCAATTTTGTGACAGAAACTTTTTTTTTTTTTTTTACTGGCAAGTGATTAGAAAAACACACATTAGGAACAAATCAAGTCCTCAGATTCTGGTATTATAACAATCAAGGTCATCTCCCCTTCACTAGTGGGAGGATTTAAAAAAGTGCTTTGTGGGGCCCTGATAATTAAAAAAATACATAAGAAAAAAAAATATTCACTGACAATGGAAATAGAAATCTTGCTTTGGCAATGATGGTGCTTCCAGAGATGAGGTAATGGCTTTCTGTTTTCTTCATTTATTCTCACTCTGTTCCTGGAAATGAAATGAATAAGTCAAAGAAAGTTCAGCAATATCCTAAACTGAATGGTCTGTGTCTTGAACTTTTTAAATTAGTCATCTGTCTAGTGATGCATCCAAATTCAAGACTAGAAAGAGAAAAAAATCCTCACAAATCTTACAATTCTATTTAAAAAATAAGTAACAATTTGGCATGGTGGAAAGTATGCTCAATATAGCATCAAAGAATGTTGGTACAAATCCAGACCTTGCTAGTTACTACCTATATTATGTTGAGCAAGGCATTTTAACTTTTATGCTCAGTTTTCTCATCTGTCAAAGGAAGGATTTGACTTGTAATTGTCAGTGCCCCTTGTAGATTTCCATTATAGGACATTGATAGAGAGAATCAAATAGCAAATAGTCTATGTGGAATTTTTTTTAAAATTAAAGTCATTGATATATTTTTAATATAATCTTTCATTCTGAATATATTCCTCATCCTTCCTTGCCCTCTTGTTACAATTTATTTTAAAACTGTTAAGCAAAACTATTATATCAGATGAATATGACAATATAGGCAATGTTACCTTTAAAGGGGTCCCCTCATTTTCCAAGATTTAGAAGAGATACATTCCCTCTTCTCTATGAGCAACTTTATTCATTATAATTATATTTTATTTAGTTTCATTTTTGGTTTTCATGAGCCTCATCTTCTTTTATTTGCCACATAATTTTGAGGGATATTTTAAGCCCTCCTCCCCCACTAACTAAAAATGACTCTGTATCATGGGAATCAAAATTGCCATTATTAAATATTTATTGTTTAAGGTATGTAGTCTCTCTCTTTGATATGATATTCTTGGTGAATAATAATGAATGAAGCCAGTAATGACCATTAATCCTTTAGGTAGAATTATAGAAATTTTAAATTGCAGTAGCTTATAGACATAGGAAAAAAATGAAATATCTAATAGGAAAACTTAGAATTTGGGGGCCATACATATAGATGGACCAGGAAGACTGCCACATAATGGAGCCAAAGAGCATTATGAGAATAAAGGAAATCGTGTGGAAATTGCCATTGAAATGGGGGAAATGTTTGACAAGTGGTCCTTTAAAATAAAATGTGATGAATATTTTGCCCTTCTACTATCAGTGGATAACTGACTAAAAGCCATGATTATTGGGGTAGGGAGTTGATTAGAAATGCCTAGTCTTTTCCCCTTCTTCTGCCCCCTAGAAAAGGCAAAAGAATTGTTCTCTCAGACAGCTTCTCTTGATCACACTAAATGTTCAAATGACCATTGATGAAATTGTAGATGTCTAGCCATTCTTTCCCTTTAAGAATTCACTTGAAGAGCCTTGTCTAAAATAAAACAGAGGATATGGCAGAATCATTATAATTAGTGGAACACTTTCTACCACTTAATTTTTATGGATAATGTAAGGTTTTTTTGTTTTTTTTTTTTGTTTTGTTTTGTTTTGTTTTGTTTGGGGGGGGGGGACTGGTGAATTGTCAAAGATGAAATCCCCGATATCCCTTCCTATGTAGCTTTTAAATATTCATGATTCTTAAGTTCTGAGATAACACAACTAGGAAGTGTTGAGTGTTTGAGGCCAGATTTGAAATCAAGATAGAGATCCACTGTGCTTGCTAGCTACCCTTTAATGCCTTTTCTCAAGATATCTGGTACCATCCTTTTAGTCAATTATCATTTTTCCATCCTCCTGACTCTTTGTGACCTCATTTAGGGTTTTCTTGGCAAAGTCACCAAAGAAGTTTCCCATTTCCTTCCTTGACTCATTTTATAGATGAGTAAAATAAGATAAACAGATTTAAGTGAATGGATCAGGGCCTGGGGAGAGAATTTTTCATCACATGTTTTTAAGAGTAATTTTGGATCATTGCATTGCTGAGAATAGCAAAGTCATTCACAGCTGATCATCCTGGGTCAGATTTGAATTCAGGTCATCCTCATTCAGGCTCAGCACTCTACCTATTGCACCACCTGGCTGAACTCAGGTCTTCTAAGCTCCAGCTAGTTAGTTAGAGGGTAAATAGAGGAGCAGACCTGGAGTCAGGAAGCAGAGTTCAAAGTAGACTCTCACCCTTGCTAGCTCTGTGGTCCTGAGCAAGTCACTTTGCCCTGCTGCCTCAGTTTTCTCATCTGTAATATGAGCTAGAGAAGTGAAGGGCAAATACTCCAATGTCTTTGCTAAGAAAATCCCAAATACAGTCAGGAACTGCGGTACTCAACTGAAAACTAAACAATTTTCCTGACTTCAGGGCTCTGTCCATTGTGCCACCTATCTCCAATTTTTGTTTGGAAGCGTTTTTCTGCGTGCGTGACAATGAAGTAAACCAATGTCCCCACTAGAAATGGAAAGTGGAAAGATACATAGACAAGATTTTTGTGTCAACATTTCCACTGTTTCTTTTTGAACAGAAAAAAAAAATTTTTTTTAAATGTTTGCTAGAGAGTTCTTCTTTTGTGGGGAGAGGAAGGGAATTCTCCAAGAGTGTAGTTCTGATGAACATAGTGTTTTTATTTCCTCCATTTTTGTATCTAAGTTTTGGGATCTATGAGCAGAGTAATTAACTGATTGAGGACCAATTTTCTTAAGGTTGGATAACAAGGGAGATTTGGAGAAATCACTCGATAATTTCAGTCATTATGGACCATTTAAACATTGACCTATAAAAGTTTTCAGTGATTGAACAGGAGGATAATGCTTAAATGTTTACAGGCAAAGAAACAACCAAAGTGATAAAGGTTTACAGGTAACATGAAACATGTGGAATTTAAGATCCATCCTCAAATATGTACCAGCTCTGTGTCTATAGGTAAGTCATGGGCTTCTATTTGCCTCAGTTTTCTTCAGCTTTAAAAATGGGAATGATAATAGAATTTACTCTCAAGGTTGTTGTGAGAACAAAATGAATAAATATTTGAAAAGCACTGACTTAATCTTAAAATGCTATATAACTGAAAGCTATTTTAAATCACAGTGATTTTAGATATTCTCAAACCCTTGAAAATAATCACTATCTTCTTGGAGTAGAAAGTGAAAGAGAGGGAGAAGGGGAGGGAGAGAGATAAAGGCAGAAAAAACAAACATTCAGAGAGAAGACAGAGATTCAGCGAGAATGACAGACACAGAGACAAAAACACAAAGACAGAAATAGGCAGTGAGAGAGTCAGACACAAAGAAAAGAAGGGAAAGGAAGAGAGAGAGAAGGAAGAGGAGGAGGAGAAAGAGGAGAAGGAAGAGGAAGAAGAGGAAGAGGAAGAAGAGAAGAAGAGCAGGAAGAGGAGGAAGAAGAGAAGGAGGAGGATGGAGAAAAGGAAAGAAAATCAAAAACGTATTGACTACTATGTGTCAGGTCTTGTGCTTAGCACTAAGAATATAAATAAAAGAAAAATAAAGTCCATTTCTGGAAGGAAGGAAGGAAGGAAGGAAGGAAGGAAGGAAGGAAGGAAGGAAGGAAGGAAGGAAGGAAGGAAGGAAGGAAGAAGGAAGGAAGGAAGGAAGGAAGGAAGGAAGGTAAAAAGGAAGGAAGGTAAGAAGGAATGAGGGAAGGGAGGGAGGGAGGAAAAAACCATAGCAATCATGAATATAAATGTTAAACTTTAATAAATAATAAATGCCACTTTAGTTTGTAATATTAATTTTTTAATACAACATATTTTGTGTTGAAATTTTCATTGTATGTCAGTAAACAAAAAACTACAGAATTAGCTCTGAAGCCAGAAAGATTTATTTAAACTCTCAAAAAATGTATCTCTAGCTTTCTTCATTCAAAAGCTGAAACCATGTTAAATTACACCATGTAGAAGGAAGACTTGGAAGTTATGTCTCCTAACTTGTCCTTCATGAGAGTAATATGGCAGAAGGATCCCAGGAACCATTTCTTTCAGACCCTGTTTATCCTCTAAATATCTGGGAATTCTTGGACATCTGTGAAAAGTTGGACAATATGGCATGTAGGCTTCTTTCTATTTTCAAAGCTTTCTAATTTATCTGTCAATTCATAAACAGCGCATGGCTGAGTCTGCTAAAATCACTTACCTCAGTAGTCAGAGATTATGATATACTTATATAATCTTTGAAAGAAAAAGATTTAAAAAACAATGGAGTTTTGTGCTCTGGCATTTTTGCTCACATACTGTTTGATCCTTTTTCTGTTTCTCTGAATTAATTTTTTTTAATCCTTAAATAGAAATACAACAAAAATCTCTTAGGTGTTTTTAAGCCAAATTAAAAAAAAAAAAAAAAAAAGACTTTTCTTGATGGATTCACTGATAAACCCTCTCATGAAGACAATTTCTGTTCTCAGATTTTGGATGCTTCTAAAATCCTCTTTAGTTTTGTTTAGTTCTATGAGGTTCCCAATATTGAGTATATATTCCATACCAGCTATCATTCAATAATGCAACTACTTAAGCTAAACTTTCTTTGCATTTAAAAATATTTATAGCCTTGTATTTCTCTCATTCTGTCTCTTTCTCTCACTCTCTGTTTCTCTCACTCTGTCTCTTTCTGTCTCTATCTCTGTCTTTCCCCCCATAGATAGATAGTTTCTCTCTCTCTCTCTCTCTCTCTCTCTCTCTCTCTCTCTCTCTCTCTCTCTGTATATATATATATATATATATATATACACACACACACACACATATATATGTGTATATGTATATGTACATATAATACATATGCACATATGTATGTGTGTGTATGTGTATATATTCTATACTCTTAAAGATCTACAATTGGGAAGAATTGTGGAGGTCATGAAGTTCAATATCCTCATTTTCTAGATGAGGAAACTCATGAGAGGTTTTTAATAGTAGAAAACTCTCTAATGTTCAAAAAAATTTAGCTGGTAATGAGAGAGTGGGAAACATGTAATCTTGTTGATTCTCTGAACCAATTTGTGCAGTAAGTCTGAGTCCTCCTTAATTCCCCCCTCCTTCCAATGCTGCATGACCAATAAGAACTTTAGAAAATCCCTTGCATTTTACTAGTTTTGGGTCACTTAAGTCAACAAGAATCTGTTAGAGGGCTTACCATGTGCTATAAAGAAAATCCATTCCTTCCTTAGAGGAGTTTACATTCTAATAAAATTTACATAGAGATAAATATAAGATACATAAATGTGCAATGCAGGATAATCTTCAAGGGAAAACATTTAACAAGGGCAAAGACCCAAAGATAAAAAATGCATGATCACATGTGAAGAATAGAATATGGGCCGGAATGAATGATGTACAAAATGAATAAAAGGGAGTAATGTGGCTAAGAAAGACCAAATTATAAGGAGCTTATTACAAATGGAAGAGTTGGAGCTATACAATGACATCATCAACTCTAATATTTTAGAAATTCATTTGGTAGAATTTAGTTTGGAATGGGAAGAGAAGAATCATTTAGGATGCTATTAAAATAGTAAATAGGCTACTATTAAAATAGACCAGGTGAGAGTTGGTTAGGGTTTATACTAGAGTGACATATTGTGAATAAAGAGAAAGGGACGTGGAGGAGAAAATGATGTCAAAGTAATTTGACATGATGTTTGGGGAAATCAGAGTATGGTTCAAAGAAGAAGTTATGAGATAGAGCAGAGGTAGTAGAAAAAAGTCAAGAAAGCCAATTCTGTGGAGGGGAAATAGCATTAAGGATGAGGGAAGTCAACTTGAAGCTCTGGGTTGACTTAAGTGACCCAAAACTAGTAAAATGCAATGGATTTTCTAAAGTTCTTATTGGTCATGCAGCATTGGAAGGAGGGGGGAATTAAGGAGGACTCAGACTTACTGCACAAATTGGTTCAGAGATTGGTACTGATTCTGGTTGGGAAGAGGGGAAACACTTAGGGAAGTGGTATCTACTTGTTATCCAAATTCCCCCACTATCAGGAAAAAGGACTTTGGACAATTGCTGGAGATCTAAGTTTGACAGCATAAATAAAGAGATTTGAGTCTTTCCAATTTCTTCTTTATTTAGCAGAGCAAGGAGACTACTGAAGTATTTTCAGGTGGAAATGATAAGACTTGGCAACAGATTGAGTACATGGAGTCCGTGACTAATTGAGAAAGACAGGAAGTTAAGATCCAAAGCAAAATAGGGTAGATTATGTTGCTTTTAAGCAGCAACTATTGTAGTTCATCCTCCATTCCCAAAGAGGACCAATGAAATCTAGAGGAAGATGTCTTGCCTTGTGAGTAAACTGGATTTAAATGAGGCAAGGCTGTGTAAAGTTATCAGTCCCACTCTCTCCTTCAGTCATTCAAAGTCTGGTGGCAAGAAGCAAGTCAGGAAGATAGTTAATAGTCCTGGATGAGTGGGAGACCTTGATAGCTTAAAGCTAAAATCTTTCCAGGTTTCAGTTTGCCTGAATCAATACCCATTCAGCAATTAAGGTAAAATTTAAAGCAATAGATGGTCTAATTTGCTCTTTCAAAAGAATCAGTGAGGTTGGGGTGGAGAAAGATGAAATCTTCAGGGTTTTGGAATAGAAACGGTTTCTTTTTACACTCTGAGCCATTCAAACCCAAACTAGGTATCCTAGCCAATTTGTGAGACAGAGGCTTTTGGGGTTAAAGTCAAGTATTTCCATTTAAATACCAATGGGCTTGATCAAAACCTGTTTATTTCAGAGCTTCATTTCAAGAAATCATAAATGGAAAACTCCAAAAGACAGAAGAGTTAGCAACAGAAAAGCTTTAAAGAAGGATGGATTTATGGGAAAGATAAGAAGTTCAATTTGGACCTATTGATTTTGAGATTTCTATTGGGTATACTTTTAATCCCCTTTACCTATGTTATTTCGAAAGAGTTAACTTGGTAAGATAGCTTGTAAACCATGAAGAATTATAGCTTTATTCTTAACTCTTTCCTAAATCTGACATATTTTGCATAAACTAATTAGATATATAATTTTTTTTCTTTCTAGCTCAATTGAAATGATTAAATTATTTTATCTTTCTCAATGTTAGATCTTTCTCTAAGTAGGGCTTCTTAAACTTTTTTCTACTTGTGACCCACTTTCACTTGAGAAATTTGTCCATGACCCCAGATTTGTAGGTATATAAAATAGGTATACAAATATATCATTCACTGATAATAAATCATAATTTTGTTACCTTCACATTCAGTTATAAGACCCCTTATGGAACTGTGACCTTCACTTTAAGAAATTGGGGTTTATATCATTGAGCTCTCCACCTTTACTTCCTTGCCATAGGACTAAAAAATTGAGTTAAAAAAAAGAGCCCAGGAAAAACCTTGACCATTTTTACATACCATTGGGCCATAAACTCCAGATGCTTTATCTCAGTCCTTGATAGGATAATTCCTCCTGCTTTTGAGTATTGCCCCTCACTTCGCTCTCTTCTGTCCATGACCTTCTTATCTTGACCCTTATCTTGTCAGGATTAAGTCACGATCCTCCTGGAATTATGGTTTATTCATTCTCCCAGTGACTCCCCCCCCCCCTTTTCTGCTTTTATTTCCCCTATCAAACCCTAGTTAGCTAAAACTCTATATAAGTTCCCTGTCTCAGTTTATCTGGGCCAAATGCTTTGGACAAGAGTTCCATTCAGTCAGCTAGCTTAAACTGCATGTTAATGATTAAAAACCAATTTCTCTCTGCCTCAATTTCTCTGGTATTACATAATTGAAGGCTCCATTGAGATGTGAGAAATTTGAGAGCAAGATTAGAGATTGGAGCACTGCAGGCTTTAGTGGGGAGCTTTGAGATGGCCGGTCCTGGGCTCTTTCAGGTGGGGGGGCAGCTCCTGGTTCTTTCCAGAGCCCCAAGTAGAGATCAGATACAGGCTCACAGTAGACTCACCACCAACGACCTCTATTTGGCCTAAGTAGAGAATCTGGTTTGAAATCCCTACAGGGTAAGTTTTCTGTCTGGTTTGATTGCTAGCAAATCTGGGTCCCCAGAAACAGTTGGTCTGATAAGCCATACAACTCTGGGAAGTGACAAGGGGATGCTGTGTGGCACTACTTGGTCTTGGGGGCCTTCGGCATGAAACTGGGTGCTTTTTAGGCACAACTTGGTCTTGGGTGTTTTGGGGTGCAAATATGGGTGCTTTAAAGACACAATTTGGTCTTAGCTGCCTTTGGGCGCAAATTTGGGTGCGTTTTAGGCCCAAGTTGGTTTGGGCTGCCTTTGGGCACAACTTGGTCTTGGCTGCCTTCGAGTGCAAATCTGGGTGCTTTTTAGGCACAACTTGGTTTTGGCAGCCTTCAGGTGCAAATCTGGATGCTTTTGGGGCACAACTTCGTCTTGGCTGACTTCAGGTGCAAATCTGGGGGCTTTTTTGAGCATAACATGGTTCTGGCCATCTTTTGTGTGTAAAATGCAAGAAAATATATCTGGGTACTTTCTGTGAAGACAGGGAATATGCCTGGTCTGATCCCTCCAGTTTTACTCTGGAGTCTGGAAACCTGATTAATCTTTGAAAATGCTCGGTTTGGATATTTCTGTTTCTGGGAGGAAGAGATTGTCCACCTGAAAAGTCCTCAGATATTAAAACAAAAACAAAAAACTCTGGCAAGGAATAGCCTCCTTTCCATTACCTAGTCAGATTTCTAAGCTTCATCAGATTTCTGAGGGATAGTTTTGTGTGAATTGAAAAATAACCAAATAGTAATTCAGTTTGTCTGCAACATATAATTAGAATTTAGGGAATTTATTTAAGTGGAGTTCATCTTATTGGTTCATCTATTGAATGTTGGGGGCTTAGCATTTATAAATTGGAATTATGATTCTGAAATTCTAGGAAATGATTATTATTGCCTGGTACATGCTAAATCTGTTTATTCTGGGTATAAGATCTTGGGAATTTTTTTGAATATTGAAACATTACTACTGGAAATTTGCAGCAATATTTGATTTGATTTGATTTAAAAATAGCTTGTTAAAACAAAGTTCTGGTAAATTACCTGAAGAGGTTACATATTGTATTCCCTATGAGCTAAGTTTTAAATTTTATCAGCATTTTTGAACATCTGCATAAACAGTGTGAAGTTATTTAGCACCTAATTATATTGTGGATCTTAAAAGTTTTGAAGAAAAAGAAAACAAAGGAAAGGAGAAAAGAGGTGATTTTACATACATGGGATAAGAAAGATTGATTTGCAGAAACAATTGACAGTTTGAATGAAATGTTTATAATATCACATGGAAAAGTATCAATTTTAAAAAATAATTTTAATTGATGTGTATATTAAAATTTGAAATGACTGTGAATTACATGAGGCTCTTATTCATTTTTGGATAGGTTATATTATATTTATGTGGCTATGATATGGAAATTGTGGAATTAATAATTGTCTAGAGGATATTATCAAAGTTGTTAAGGGTTATTGGTTTTGAAACATGCTGGAGGGAAAGAAGGGAAGAGAGAGTATCAGGAAGTTATCTGGAAGAGAGAGAGATGGGATTGTTACGGGGATAGTGTTGGTAATAGGGAGGGATAGAGAGAGAAGGAAAGCATGTTGGAGAAGGGAAGAGAAGTAAGTTGAAAGAAAAAAAAAGGCAATTTCTTTAATGGAAGGAACTTGCCATTTCTTTGGAGAAAGAAATCACTCTGGCTGGCTAAATCCTGAGAAGGACTTGGCACACTAAAAATTAATTATAAGGAGAAATGGTGTGGAGGAAGGAGAAAGGGAAAGATCTTTAGGCTTAGAAGGTGTAGATTTAACTCGTCCTCCTTCCCCCTGGCTGTAGCTGCTTCTAAGAAGTAAATTCAAACTGCAGTTCATTCTCTGCTGGTTGAAACATTAATTGTTTTTATTATTTAAAGGAAAAGCTAATATTTATATGATGTTAATTATAGAATGTTTTTTTTTTCCAAGTTTATAGCCGCTTTAAAGCAAGGTTATTTTTGATGTTGGGTATCATAGATTCTATTGCTTAACAAAGCAAGAAGTGATTATTTCTACCAAGGTATCCATCTGTCTTCAGCAAATTACTTAATGTATATTTAAGCTATAATGGTCTCCTTGTTTAATGAATACAATAACAAATGTGATCTATTGCTTTCTTGAAGTACCTGGAACAGGATTTTAACCTGATCTGATAGTGTATGCACAATTGTTTGTGGTATATTTTTGTTTTATATAGACCTTGTTGTACCTGTTATTTGTATTTCCAAAAGCTTATAGGAAATTCTCAATTGGAGAAAAATGAATTAATGTTTTTTTAGAATGAAGAATTTATTAATGTTAATTCTGAGAATGTTTCTTTATGTGAGATTAAGATATCCTATAAGAGTATTAATTGATTGTATTGAGTCATTTTAAAGTGTACCCATTATTTAATAGGACAGTGAGAAAAAAAGGTTTTACTTTTGTCCCTTTGAATATATTTCCTCTCTAGATGATATGCAACTTAGAATTTTTCTATGTATTAGGCATTTTAAAAGCAAAATGACTTATGTAATGTTGACCTTAAAGACCATCTACTTAGATATGAAAGATAAACTGCGAACTTTCTATGGTGATTCGCTTACTATTATCACTATAAGGTCATAATCAATACCTATTTAGGATATCTGATCCTTGAAGAGCCTTGAGAGCATCTGAAGCTTTGGTTAATGAGATTTGCTATTGAAGATAAAATCTCTTGTGACTGTAACTGATATTATTTGGGAGTTTTACATTCAAGTATGACTGTCTGATAGATCATCAAGCTGGTTCTCCACCTTCTGAAATGAAATGGGACAATTACCTGAAGTAAAACTGAGTTAAGGCTGTTTTATCCTGTGTCATGTATATGCTTTCAGACTATTCTAAAAATCAGTTTTGACTGATTATATTATATTATATTATACTCATGTCTGCCTTTATCCTCCTGTAGAGGATTTCTATGATCAGGACAAATGTGAGACCTCATTGCTATTTTGTTTATTGGGATTAACAGTGGACACATCTTTAACATTTGTCTGTCCTGTGAGACAAACATGTTTCCTTACACAGGAAGATGTTGGCCAATTAATACTGACCTCTCCACATCTTGTAGCAGTCTGTGTGGACTAGTCTTTCTTTCTCAGACTATTCTAACTTTTATTTGTTAGATTTGTTTTTTATTCTAGATTTTGGTCGTTACACCTGTATTGACCAACTTCAGGGACCTGGATCAACCCATTGGATGCTTCAATCAGTTCCAACACCCCACCCCCCAAAAAATTAGGATAAATCAGCTCTCCACCCATTCTTAGCAGGAAGCAGTCAGAAAATTAGACCCTTGCCCCTGCCCCTAATGGACTTTGAGCCCCACTGATTTGGGAGGAACTCGAACTGGTTGATGAATGACTGCCAAATTCTGACTGGGTCCTCTGTTACAACGTATTTAGGATTTAGAATGAAAAATATTGGATTAAAATTTGCATAAATGTTGCCGACAAGGGATGCACTACTAACAATTCAGTTTAGTGCTTGTCAAATTATAGTATGTATCTGCATTATCTAATTGAACACAATGTTCCCTTCAGAACATGTAATTATCTGAGGGATCTTTATATAAGTTCCAGAGTACAAATTCCTTGCTATACTAGTATGTTAGGAGCTTTAATTCACTTTCAGGACTTATATGTGAAATGGCTACTTGACAATTGAAGCTCTGTCTGCTCCCCCTTGGATAATTTCTTTGACAAAATAAAAAAGGGGATAAAAAATAAGGGATAGGAAAGTTGGTCCCTTGAAAGAAGCACTTGAAAGAATGGGAAAACACCTCCATCAGACAATTCACCTAGGGATTAGATTGAAGGGACAGCAGCAAGGAGAGAGGTGAGAAGTGGATTTAATGAATTTCTCTGGCCATCATAGTAATTCTTCCCACAACTCGATCCTGCCTGACCCTGACTACCACTAGTTCCTGTTCACTTTAGAAGTCTTCCCCACAGTCCTTTTTGTCCTTACTCCTTGCTTGGCTTATTACCAAGTGTACAATTATTTTAAAACCCCAGCTGGGCTATGCTGGTTCTGCTTTAACTCTGAACCCCCTTATTTTAATGGACTTGTCTTAAGAGATCCAATTTCTGGGACCACTTTCCAATCTACCTGTTCTTGGGAAGAACCAAGAATCACCCTTGGAAATCTCCAAGGCCTCCATGAGTGTTTCTGACCCATTTCTTCAGTCCTGAAGCCCCAGTCCCTTAATTAATATTTCAGTATCCTCAAAGGGCGCTGCAGTTTAGTGTCAGGCTCCTGAAGTGTAAATACTCTCATACCTTTTCTGTCTATTGGTGTTCCCTCAGCTCTCTATTCTTCAAAACGGGGACAGGTGGAGCCATTTCAGGTCTCACCTTCCTCCCTTGGAATGTCCCCAACAGCGAGGTAGTGCAGCTCCTTCCCTTCCTAGTAGGGTAAGGATTGGCTAGCATACCTGTCTTGAGCAAGGCTGCTTTCTCTATAAGCAGACACTGCGTTAAATGTATAATTGACCTAACTCACCTTCAATTGTCCATCTCAAACTGGACTCCCTGGCTGAGATGGTGCTCCAGAACTGCAGAGGACCTGACGTACTATTCTTGCAATGGGGTGGCCTCTGTGCTGACCTAAACAAAAGATGTTAACAACTTTGGGGTTTTCAACTTTTGTCATAAGTCCTTGCATCTTTTCTAATTTTATTTAAACTTGTCCACTTCAAGGTAAGGTTGGTCAAAATGATAGTGTGCAGTCCCTCCAAGATGATTCAAAGATTTGAATTCTCCCTAGAGAGAGTGGGATATGTTGAGCCCTTAATAAAAAAAAAAAAAAAAAAAATCATAGCCAACCCCTCTCCACCTTCCTTGCCATTAAGACTGGAAAATTAAATTTAAAAAAGAGCCCAGGACAAATCTTGAAGTTCTAACCATTTTTACATACCATTGTGTAAATGACTCCAGATGCTTTATCTCAATTCTTGCTAGGATAATTCTTCCTGCTTTTAAGTGTTGCCCTTTACCTTGCTATCTCCTGTCCACAACCTGACCTTCTTATCTTGACCCTTATCCTGTCAGGATTAAGTTAAGATCCTTTGCTAGATTTATGGCTTGTCCATCCTCCTAATAACTTTGCCCCCTTTATCTGCTTTTGTTTCCCTTTTCCAACACTCTTTAGCTAAAACCTTTTATAAATTCCCTGCCTTGGTTTATCTGGGCTAAATGCATTGGACAAGAGTTCTATTCAGTCAGCTAACCTAAACTCTCACATTAAAGATTAAAAACTAATTTCTGTCTGCCTCACTTCCTCTGACATTACAACATAACTATACTGATCAAGCATTTTCATTTTTGGTGGATTGAAGAACTCTGCTCTATTCAATGACAAATTTGATTTGAGTGATTATGAAACATGCTACAACTTCCAGAATGAGGAGTGATTTCAAGGTGGCTTATATTTTTTGGACACAATATGGAAATTTATTGTGATTGATTACTATGCATGTTTGTTAGGAGGTCTTTTTATTTATTTAAAATTGGAGAGGGGTGAAATGAAGAGAAAACAAGTGCTAGTGTTTCTTGAGAAGTTTCAGTAGTTTTCTCTTGCCTTTGGAGTAAAACATAATATCTTTTTTCATCTAAAGCTCTTTTTAATCTCACTTCAACTTGTTTCCAGGCTGATTAAAATTACCACTAGAATGGTGCTATGTTGAGCCATCATGATGTTCTTATAAATTATTTCCCACTAAGATGAAATTCAACTATCTGTATTTCATATCACTCAATATTATCATGTGCTCAAAGCTATAATTTTGATACTTATAAAGATTTCTTGAGGGTAAAAACCATTGATTTTCAGTTAGAACAAAATTTAATACTTCTTTTTCAGTTCAAAGTTTAAATAATCAGAATTCCCCTCCACCCCATTTCAAATTTGGATTAGTTTGAATCACTCTTATTTCCTGAGTTAAAAATGTCATATTTCACTTTCAGATCTTGAAGAAAATAATTTTATTACCTTTCTAAAAAGACAATGACAGCTTTTTTTAAACCATAAGTCTGATTTGTAAGTTTCTTGCCTTTATAGATTTATAGTTTCCAGAGAGAAAGCAAAGTAGGATTATTGCATTTTCCTCTAGTAACTTGTATCTGAAATACTGAACTGAGTTCTGGACAATGAATTTTAGAAAGGATAGTTGAGCTTGGTACAGATTCAGAGGAGAGCCCAGATGGTGACAGGCCCATTATCTAGGTCATACACAGAAGATTTGAAGGAATCAAAACCAAATTCTATCGAGAGAAGAGATTTAATAGAGACACAGTTAATGCTTTTAGATCTTTAAACAGTTATCATTTGAAAGATAATTAATGGTACAGAAAGCAATGTTGGCCAGTGATAGAACTCTGGAAATGTAGGTAAGAAGAAGTTCTGAGTTCAAAACCTACTTCAGAACTTAGGTGAATCTTGAGGAATCACTTTCTCTCAATTTCCTCATCTGTGAAATGGGTAAAATAAAACATAACTCAGAGTTATTATGAAGATAAAGTTAGATAAAATTTTTAAGTTAAATGTTAAATGATGAAATACAATATAAATGCTAAGGGGGGTGGTGGGGATAATGATGGAAAGAACTGTTGGACTAAGATTTGGGTATGCCTGGGTTTGGTTACTAAATCTACCACAAATTAACCATGTGACCTCAAAAGACTGATGTAGCATCCCAATGCCACAGTTAGTTTTTTCAGCTTTTTCTCTTTAAAAATTTTATTAATATGTTCTAACTTATATTTTATGTCACAGTAACTTCATGAGATATCTTAAAACAATGTAAAAGAACTAAATAGAAATATTAATCTAGTTGAAGAAATATGAAGAAGTATAAATGAAGTACCCCATATGAGAATGGTTCACATTGTGAAGAACTCACATGAGAGATATTCATCACAGCCACAAAGGATGCTATTTATTAGGTGAAACAGTTCACCAACTTAATCAAATATGATTAAATAAGCTGGAATCACATGTGATTAAGCAAACAGTTTCTAGCATCTAGTAGTAGAGTTGTGAAGTCTCAAGAAAGAAAGGGAGGGAAGCAAGAGAACCCTCTAGGGAGTTAAGAAGGAACTGGGGAAGAGTTGGGAAGGAGTTAGGGAGGGGCCATGTGGAGTACAAACTTCCAAGCAGATGTGACAGAGACCAAGTACAAGGTTAAGTTTGCTTTAATATATGCTAATCAAAACAGTCTCTGGAATTGGTCCAACTCTGCGACAATGGAAACTGGATGCGTGAATTAAAGTTCTGATGATGGAAATTAAAGTTCCTGTTCTATATCATAATGACTTCATCTAAATGAACATAACACTAGATATCTGCAGTACTTCTTGATCTCTATTTATTGAAAAATAATAGAAACTTTTTTTGTCTCTCACCCCTCAATCAATTGGAGGGTGGGAAATCTTCTTATATAGATACAGAGATTGATAAAGATAGAGTTATTATGCCCTAACACATTTTAATACTATATGGTATATGCTTTATTAAATTAAGTATATTATATTATATCACACAATACTAAATTTCCCCTACCATATGATATCACATCACATGGTATCATGTATCAAATATATCACATCAGATTGCCTTGCCTCATAATAAATTGTTTTATATTTATATATACCTACAACATTATATTGCATCATTTAACATAATATATTTTATCAGATTATATAGTATTGTTTCATCTCATACTATATTGGGGTAGATTATGTTATAACACAAATGACAGATAAATTATATTCCTTATCAACATAACACAAATAAAGTAAAAATCAAATCCCATACTGTACGTTTTATTATGTAATATTATTAAATTAATATTATCTATATTTTTATTAAATTATATGTAATTTTGAAATAATTTATTATGAAAGCAACTCTATTATAAAATAATTTTATTGTATTATATTGTAAAGATAAATTGTTATGTTTATAAAATAGCATATTATTTTGATATAATATTATACTACACCATATCATATCACAGTTGATCATATAATTTATAACATTATATGGAATATATTATTATTTTAATCCTGTTACAATCAGGAACATTAATTGGAATTGTCAATTCAAATAAAATGATTCTTCATAAAATATAAACTACCCAAATTAAGTAAAACAAGAAATTTAAAAATGAAACTACTCAATCTCAGAAAATGGAAAATGAATATTCAGTAAATGAGCTATCAAAAGTTTCAGGAAGAAGGAAATCAGAGATTTAAAATTTATTTCTACCAGACATTTAAATATAGATTAATGTCTTTACTACAAAAATAATTTTAATGAAGAATTTTTTTAAAATATGAATTTATGTTGATGAAAGAATTAAGTTGCGAATGCCTAACCACAGAGCATGATGCATCTTGGATAATACAGACCTCCTTAGTACCCCCCAATTGTCCCTCCCATATGACTGAAAGGCTAGAGGGCATCTTTTCAATGCAGGTATGATTTTTGTGTGTATTGGTTTTATTGATGTAAATTATTTCCAGTTGAATAAACTCTCTCTTCCTAATACGGATCTGTAATTTCCAGTCAACTTCTAGTCTTAAAGAGTTGCCTTAAGGCACAGAAACAGTATATGCCAGACAGAATATTTGAATCCAGATCTCCCTAAACCTGAGGTCAGCTCTTTAACAACAACCTACATATTGCCTCTCTGAAATGATAAATAGAGCTCATCAACATCATGAGTCTAATTATTTATTATGTTTCTATGAAAAACATATCTCTGAATCTGGTAATATTATATATATATATATGTATGTATATATGTATATCAGCATATTAACTTTGCATAAAATGTTTTGAGTAAAATACATTTTGTAACTTTTTAAAAAGACTACAAATAATTTAAAGAAATTAACCAAATCATTTCCATGTTAAATTTATGAATTCCTCATGGCACAAGATACATCTGCATACATTCCTTATTCTAATTTCAGCAAAATGAACCAAATTAAAATTTTAAATGACCTCTAAAATATTTGTCTACATCTACTCATCTATCTGTCAATGTATTTTAAATTTCCATCATTAATTACTTTAGTAACTAGGAAAAATATTTGGTAACTTCAGAAAGGTGATATCAGAAAGATAGTTGTAATTATATTTAGGAAAACTGCTTAAGTCATTCCTTTTCCTTTTTTATAACAAGGACAAGATACTAGAAATGCATAGGATAAGTAATTAAAATATACTAATTTAATAATTTTGTAAGTATTTAAAAAAATCACATTCTACCATTAAAAAATGTCCATACATGATAGGAACAGGTAGATATACAATGACAAGCAATAATGTGAAGAGATGGATTTCTTTTCTTTCTTCAAATACCTGAATTTACTGCTCACATCTAGCTTCTGCCTAGAGGAACAATAGGTATAATTTATCTTGGGCTCTTTTCTCTTTTCTCTTTCATTGCTCCAAACGGTGTTTTGTTTCACCCCAAGGACTTGTTGTTCCCATGTTTTCTAATAAACAATTGAAAGGTATTTGTCTCATGTTTCATCATTCACTCACCCCAAAGGGCCAATAATGCACTATGATAAATTTATTTAATTCAGGAAACATTGATTTAACTATTACTATATTTCAGACACTGTGATAAGTTATGGAAACTGACAAAAATGAAATAGTCCTTACCCTCAAGGAACTTAGACTCTTTTGACAACTGTAATACACACAGCAATGACTAAATATCAAGTAGAAACAGTTATTTCTCATAGGAAAGATCACGAACAGCATCAGGGGTCATCAGTAAAAGGCTCCCATAAGATGATGTATCTGAAGTATACTTTGATGTATCTGAGCTGGGTGTACTTTGAGGCATAAAATGAGTAGGAGAGAAACAATTTATGAATTAATGTAATAGCTCAGGATATAAATTATAAAATTTTAATGTTCAAAAGAAGCAATGTGGAAAATTTCCAGGTAATCTGTATTTGATGGCACTGGCTATCTACAGGCATTTCAATAGCTATTTTTATCCAATCTATTTATGATTTTGATGTACAACAGATCAGGCCAGCTAAGAGAAAATAATTTGAACAAGGGATATCTGGAATCTTTCAAATCCTATCACCTACAAAACTACATACTCAGGGTAATATTTGTGGTTGAATATGTCAAAAATCCAAGATGATTCCACCTTTGTATTCTTTAGGGGGATATATTATTTCATCTCTGAAAATCTGAGTAAACACCATTATATAAACGATAGGAGAGAGTGAAATTATGGGTAGAAGACCATTCATCTCATTAACATGGTGATGCTCTGGAAGTCTCAATAACTTCTCTACAATTTTGATGTGGATATTGAATAAAATGGTAAAGGAGCCCTTTGGGGAAATTTTGCATAAGGGATGAAAAAGTTGTTTGTAATTTAAGCAGTTTGTTGACATAAAAATTTTAAACAGTAAAATGTCCACATTAGTCATGTTGCACAGTGAGGAAGGGATATTCTATAAAGGAATGAATTGATTTTTATGACATTAAATGGCATTTATACAGCAGAATCACATCTATTCAACTTAGCATGTAGCCAAAAATGTGTATTTCAAACTGCGTTATTTAGTTAGGTCAAGAGCAGCTTGTTCATAATTTTTTTCTCATTTTATTCTATATTCAGTAGACAAATCCTATGATATCCATCCCTTCTTCCCTCTCCCTCATCTTCTCCCTCTCCTTCTCCTTCTCCCCCTTTCTCTCCCTCCTTCCCTCCCTCCTACCCTCTCTGTCCATCCCTTCCTCTCCCTCCCTCCTTCTTTCTCTCTCTCTCTCTCTCTCTCTCTCTCTCTCTCTCTCTCTCTCTCTCTCACACACACACACACACACACACACACACACACACTCTTTAGAAAAACCCTAATAGATTCACTATGCTCATTTCAGAGAATAAAATCTATTTCTGTTTTTCATCATACTTCATGACATGGAATAACATTTGCTTTTGAAATCTCTATTAGGTCTAATGAATGAAATAGAGAGACACACAATGAATTCCAAATTAGGAGGACTTGTCAGCCAGGCTGTTTTCTGACAGGTAAAAACAAAACAAATTGAGCAAGAAGGTCACTAATGTGAATAAACAGAGCAAGAAGTCATCATCTTGATGAAGTGATTTTCTAAAGTTGAACTGGAGTACAATATTCAAAATATAGAAACATTTCTTTCTTTCTGGCTCTGCTTTTATTCTGGAAACACATTTTAAAAGAAACTTTTATGTGAACTGATTCTACAAGTTGTGAGCTGTGATACTTCTACACATACATTTTTTGTGTGTGTTACAGAATTCCAAATCACAACATTTGCCTTCCCAGATAAATTTGATTTATAACTAAGTTTAAAAAATAGACCTCATTTGCTGGTGCCACAAAAGTCTAAATATTTTTCTTAAGATCACTGCTTTCAGAAATACCAATTTTAAAATACTGTATATTTCATAGTTTTCATGATAAGAGATATTACTTTATGACTGATTCAGAAGAATAATTTTTATTTTACTCCTAACTGCATTTCATAGTGTGTGAATTATGAATTTGAAAATGGAATCACACTACCAGCAATAGATAGTATTGTTGAATACACTAATAAGGAACAATCCCATGTTCCAGGAATAACTTTTAAATCCTAAACTAAAATTATTGGTACGGTAGTAATCGCAAATTTGGTTTCTTTTAATACTTTTTTAATCCTGTAAAGAATGTTTTTATAAACATCCTTTTTATTAATTGTTAATCATAACATGAAAAAATGTTGTGTAGTTGCTGTATCCGAAAAGTATTCCAAACTCTACACCCACAGATCATGAAAAATTCTTATAGAATTTTATATTAAGTATACATGTTGGATTAAAGAAATTTTATAATGGTGATGGAGTGCCATGAAATTAATACTTGCAATCCAGATTGCTGTAGTTTACACTTTTCTGTGTGTTTCAAAACAGGTGTGTACCATTTGTACTGAGCACACCACAGAATGAGAATTATCCAAAGTCCATTGATTTTAATATGTGTTTTGGTTTGTAAACAAAATTATAGTAATTTCTTGCACATTTTTGGAAAATAATTGTATAAGAACTTATGTATCTGCTTCTAGATACACTGTGTAAATAAAAGTTTCATTCACAAAATAAAAAAAAAAAAATAGACCTCATGCATATAGTTTATAATAAGCTTTAAAAAATCTTAAATTTCCTTCCCTAATCTATTTTTTAAAAAGTGTCATGTCCATATTTGTCACAAAAAACATCATATAAAAACCATACATATATTTTAAATATGGAATCATCATATGGTAACAGTGCCATAGAATAGCATTGTGGTCCTCTTTTGGAAATGAGAACTTTTATTTTTTTAAATCAAACATATATTTTTGGCTTATTAAACTTTCTTCTTTTGATAGACTATGTAGAGTTCTTTCCTATATGTGCTTTAAATATGCTTGTGGGGGGAGGGAAGGTGTAATGGTGTATGTGTATGCAATGATCTTTCCCACATGAGTTATTCTGTATCACCATGAGGATAGTTAATAAACCTGTGATTTCCTTAGTAAGGACCTTATTAGTCCTTTTTGTTTGTTTGTTTCTATTATAGCTTTTTGTTGATAGAACATATGCATGGGTAATTTTTCAACATTGACACTTGCAATCACTTCTGCTCCAACTTTTTCCTTCCTTCCCTCCATCCCCTCCTTAGATGGCAGGCAGTCTTATACATGCTAAACATATTAAAGTATATCTTACATGCAATATATGTGTACATATCTGTACAGTTCTGTTGCACAAGAAAAATTGGATTTAAAAAGCTAAAATAACCTGGGAAGAAAAACAAAAATGCAAACAGTCCACACATGTTTCCTAGTGTTCTTTCACTGGGTGTAGCTGGTTCTGTTCATTACTGATCAATTGGATCTGAATTGGATCCTCTCGTTGCCAAAGATATCTACTTCCATCAGAATTGATCATCATACAGTATTGTTGTTACCGTGTATAATGATCTCCTGGTTCTGCTCATTTCACTCAGCATCAGTTCATCTAAGTCTCTCCAGGCCTCTCTGTATTCATCCTGCTGGTCATTTCTTTCAGAACAATGATATTCCATAACATTCATATACTACAATTTATTCAGCCATTCTCCAATTGATGGGCATCATTTTCCAGTTTCTAGGCACTACAAACAGGGCTGCCACAAACATTTTGGCACATACAGGTTTCTTTCCCTTCTTTAATATCTCTTTGGGATATAAGCCCAGTAGTAACACTGCTGGATAAGGACCTTATCATTAAGGAAATTCTACTTTTATCATTCTACACCTTCTCTGAGATGAATAGTCTTAAGAGAGTTTCCTGTCACATTGAGGGTTACAGGATCATAGAACCAGCATATATCAGGTAGATATTAAACCTAGGTCTTCCTCACTTTGAATCCAGTTTCGTATTCATTTTTGTCATTTTACAAAATGGTTTACAATAGCATAGCATTATAAATAAGGAATATTCTGTCAAGACATTGTTCTTAGAATTTACATCTGATGGTTTCAAATAAAGATAGATGAAATTATTCTACCTCATTTTCTTTACATGATGACATTGATGGAGAAATCTAAAAGAACTTACAATAGTGAGCACAATCTGTAGTCATGCACAAAAACTAATCAGACACATTATTCTGCATTTTTATTAAAAGATGAAATCTGCTTGTGCTCATTGTATCACCAACCCTATTATTCAAGAGTATGGTTCACTTGTTTAAATCAGAAACAAAATAGATAGAAAGTATATTCCATTCAAACAGTAGACTGGGGGTTATGTTGGTTATTTCTCAAATCCTCCCAGATCAGTTCACTCTTTTATTTTATTTTACGAGGTTTTCCCATAACTGTATGCTTTTTTATATGCTTCACAAATGTTTATTTATTAATGGATTTATGTGTTGAAAGTCAAAAATGTTTGTGGCAGTTCTTTTCGTAATGGCTAGAAACTGGAAATTGAAGGGATGATCACCAATTGGAGAATGGCTGAATAAATTGGGGTATATGAATGTTATGGAATATTATTGTTCTCTAAGAAATGACCAGCAGGATGAATACAGAAAGGTCTGGAGAGACTTACATGAACTGATGCTAAGTGAAATGAGCAGAACCAGGACATCATTATACACAGCAAAAACAATACCACATGATGATCAGTTCTGTTGGATGTGGCTCTCTTCAACAATGAGAGGATCCAAATCAGTTCCAATTGATCTGTAATGAACAGAACCAGCTACACCTAGAGAAAGAACACTGGGAAATGAGTATGGACCACAACATAACATTTCCACTCTTTCTGTTATTGTTTGCTTGCATTTTTGTCTTTTCTTTTCAGGTTATTTTTACCTTCTTTCTAAATCCAATCTTTCTTGTGCAACAAGATAACTGTATAAATATGTATACATATATTGTATTTAACATATATTTTAACATATTTAACATGTATGGGACTACCTACCATCTAGAAGTGGGGGTGGAGGGAAGGAGGGGAAAACTTGAAACAGAAGTTTTTGCAAGGGCCATTGATGAAAAATTACCCATGCATATGTTTTGTATATAAAAAGCTATAATAAAAAAATGAATAGAATACAGTAAGTGGTCAATTCAAACAATTATCAAAACCAAAATAGCTAACACATATTCAAGAATCCAATCCTAATGAAGCATGATTTGGCTCCAGTAGGGAGGATAGAATGATTTGTGTATCAATAATCAATAACCATCTATTCAGGAAAGCTGTATTACTCTTGAGAGGAAAAATAGTAAGCAAGTGTACTTTTTTTTAAAATTTCAGTCACTTATTAAAGATTGGCTTTTACACTGTTTCTTTGTGATTAATTGTTATCTTCTTCCTCTTCCTCCTCCTTTTGTTTCTTTTTTCTCTCTTTTTTCTTCTTTCTTCTAGTTCTTCTTCTCTTAGTTCTTCTTCTAGCTCCTCTCACTCTCCCTCTCTTTTTCCCCCTCCCCCTCTTTCTCCTTCTCCTTCTTCTTTGAGTTCTTCTAGTTCTTCTTTGAGTTCTTCTTAGAGTTATTCTAGTTCTTCTTCAAGTTCTTCTTCTTCTTTGAGTTCTTCTTCTTCTTCGAGTCCTTCTTCTTATTATTATTCAAGTTCTTCTTCTTCTTTGAGTTTTTCTTCTTTGAGTTCTTCTTCTTTTCCTTTTCCACAAAGTTTTTTGTTTTTTTTTTCTTTTCCTTAAAATTCTTGATGTCCTTCCTTATAAAAATCAAAGAAATGGAGTTTCCTTATGAGAGCAAAATAAGATGTTATAACAGGGATGTCAATCATGAGTCTCCTTCCTTTTGACCAAAGGCTATTCCCTAAAAATGATTCTACTTTCATGGACTTGGAAAAGATGGAGCTGGTGACGTCTTCAAATATTTGAAAATTCATTAATAAAAGGAGGAGACCTTTGTAATTCTATGGTACAGTACAACTCTGTGGAAATTCACTCTTTGATTTGGTCTAGGCATTGTAAAGAAAACAAAGATAAAACTGAAAGTAGAAAAATCTTTATTTTTCATTTTCATTCAAACTGCTCTTAGCTATCTTAGAAATTAAGGGAAATAAAGCAAAAATTGAATTATTCAAAGGAGCATAAATAAATATTTTATTTTGAGACAATGCATACAATCCTCCTATGCTGATGAAGTGCAGTAATTCTAGTTATCTGGAGATTCAATGATAAATGGGTTAGAACTTATATTGAGCAATTCATAAGGAAGTACTTTTTATCTTATTCACAAAATTATGGGTTTTCTATGTAAGTGCTACTCAGTGAATTATTTGGGGAATGCAACTCAATACCAAAGTAACAACACTCAAATAATTTGCTTTTTGATATTAATAACCACATTAATTAGGAGGAGAAATGTTGAATAGGGAGCTGACCTCAGTCAGGTAGAACTGCTTCAAGTGTGGCCAATTATACAGAGTCTGGTGACTCCCTTGGCGACCACTTAAATTTTCAGTGTCCCAGACAAGTGTATAAGTTGGAAACTAGATACTCATCTGCTTCAAGAAAGGGAGTTTTTTTTTTCCTTTTTAATAGTTTTTTATTTACAAGTTCTATGCATAGGTAATTTTATAGCATTGACAATTGCCAACCTTTTGTTCCAATCTTTCCCTCCTTCCCCCCACTCCCTCCCCTAGATAGCAGGATAACCAATATATGTTAAATATATTAAAGTATAAATTGAATACAAAATAAGTATACATGTCCAAACTGTTATTTTGCTGTACAAAAAAATCGGACTCTGAAATATTGTACAATTAGCCTGTGGAGGAAATCAAAAAATGCAGGCGGGCAAAAATATAGGGATTGGGAATTCAATGTAATGGTCCTTAGTCATCTCCCAGAGTTCTTTTACTGGGTATAGCTGGTTCAGTTCATTACTGCTCCATTAGAACTGATTTGGTTCATCTTATTGCTGAAGATGGCCAGGTCCATCAGAATTGATCATCATATAGTATTGTTGTTGAAGTATATAATGATCTCCTGGTCCTGCTCATTTCACTGAGCATCAGTTCATGTAAGTCTCTCCAGGCCTTTCTGAAATCCTCCTGCTGGTCATTTCTTACAGAACAATATTATTCCATAATATTCATATATCACAATTTATTCAGCCACTCTCCAATTGATGGGCATCTACTCAGTTTGCAGCAAGAAAGGGAGTTTCTTTAGAGAACTTGAAATAAATGAAATCAGACAAGTCCATTTAAAAATATAGATATCAGCAAAAAACCCAAAACAAAACATATATTTCATGTTTGTAGTGAGGACTTCTTTGCTCCAAAATCCAGAGATATAATGTTGTTAGATTGCTATTTGATATATAAGAAAAATGAAAAATGATTCTTTAGCAAGCATTTATTAAGCATCTACTTTGTAGTACAGTGTTTAATTGTACTAGATAGTGGATAGATTAAGGATCTATTATTTACAGTATAAGTCAAGGTAAATCTATAATTTATATTCTGAAAGTTTTCTGAGGTTTAGGTAGTAGCAGAGACTTACATCATCACAGCATTATAACAATATCACACCCCTACCATGTTTCAGAAACAGAATAGAAAGCCATGTCTTTCTGATTCTAAGACCATCATTCTTTACCCTAAACCATACTAGTTCTTATCTTTGAAAAATATGTTCCCGGAAAAGATAGCCATTATTTTTTGTCAATTTAATCATATTTCAAGTGTATGAAACTTTCTCATTATGTAAAGAATTCCTGTTGTTCTATTTGTTTTATATGTTGCCTGGAATCAAAGATGGCCACAAAAAGGTAGAAACGGAACCAAAATATGTCCAAAAAAAAAATTCTTAAAAAATGAATGTGACAAAATGGAAAAAGAAAACAACTCCTTGAAAAATACAATTAATGAAATGGAGGGAAAAAAATCCATTGAACGACTTTAAAAGTGCAATTTACTCAATGCAAAATAAGGTTAAAAAAAGCTAACTGAAGAAAATAATTCATTAAAAATTATAAATGTACAAATGGAAATGACTCAAAGATCATTCAAACAAAACCAAAAAAGAAAAATTAAAAATTAAAATATAAAATAGCTTACTGGAAAAACAACTAACCTGAAAAATAGATACAAGAGAGACAATCTAAGAATCATTAGGCTACTTGAACATCGTGATGAAAAAATAAAATAAAAAAGTCTGGCCACTTTAAAAAAAAAAATCAAGAAAAACTTTCTTGATATTCTAGAGCCAGACAGTATAATAGTCATTGAGCCTTGGAAAAATACAAGAAAAAATTAATTAAAAAACAAATAATATAATCCTTACAAATGAGTAGGTTAAACAACAAATCATTTGATAATTACATCCAAGAGAATGACAATAATGAAACAACATATCTAAATCTATGGGATGCACAGAAAGGAGTTTACAGGGGAAATTATATCTTTAGATTCTTACATGAATAAAATAAAGAAAGAGAAAATCAATGAATTGTTCCTGCAACTAAAAAAAAAAGTTGGAAAAAAAAACAAATTAAAAGTTGTAGTGAGTTCAAATGTTGGAGTTCTTGTTCTTCTCAAAACACAGCCGGTTTAGCTTAGAGCCCTCCGGATGCCTCCAAATCCAAAGGTTCTGTCCTTCAGTCTCTGCCTCTGCTTTCTTCAGCCTCCAACCAGCACAGAGATGGAATGAATCTCTTGTCTCCTTCCCATGGGGCTCTGCTAGCTTTCTGGTGAGTCTTTCAGACCAGCTTGGTCTCAGTGGGAGGCATGCAGGAGCCCAGCCATCTACCACAGTGGTGTGAGATGAAGATGAATCTGGTTGTCCACTGAACTCTCACTCGTAGCCTTATCCTTTGAAAACTCTTTGCCTGCCACCAGCCAGCCAAGTGGAAAATATTCTGCCTTGCCTCGGAGAGAGGGCTTCTGGCGTAACTCCGCTGAAATCTGACCGAAAGCTTCTGTCTGTTTCTTTTATCCAAGAGGGAGGAATTGTGGGATATGAGAGAGAGGGATTATGGGTTTTCTCCCATAGTGCTCTCTGGCCCAAAGAGCTTCAAGGGAGGTGTGAACTCCCTTGAATTTACAAAGTTTACTTTGTGAAGCTGGCATACTTGTGAACTCCAATGAGTAAAGGTGTAAACACAAGCCTTGTATTAATTAGTCCTACTTAGTACCTTGTTTCAGGTTCTGCCCAAAACATCTTCTTGTAAGATTAGATCAACTCTAATTAGTTAGCAGTTTGTAAGGATTCCAACATCTCCCCCTTTCTTTTGTTTTTGGAACATAGGATGGTCATGACCTCCCTGATTTCTCAAGGTTCTCAATGAGAACCCCACCTAAAAGGTGATCACGCCTTCCCTGACATCTCAGGAAGGGAGATGAAAACACCAAAGGAAATAGGAAATCAAATCAGATTAGTGGGTTTCTGAAGGGGTCCACATCTTGTCACTATGCTCAGCCACATTTTTCCTCTTCGCCTGTCTCCGGTGCAGGCCGTTCTCAGTGGGACTGGTGTGAAGAGACTGTAAACATGATTCTAAGGTGGCTGTACGTGGGTGAGCGTTCGGGTCCCTGCCTGGGGACAGTGTTGAGGTAGTTTTGACAAATGCTCCAAAGTTGTTCTCCATGGAAGAGGATGTGGGGCTGGCGCTGTTGACTGAGGAGTAGCCCGAGGTCACTTCTGTTTTGGTCTCCCTCCTGTCCTGAAAAAGGAGCCACTGTTTCTCAGCGTGCATGTGGTCTGATGGCGGCAGCACATTCTGCTTAGAATGGTCCTCTAGTCAACTGTCTTCATCACTGGACTCCTGACAGCAGTGCTGTTCTGGATCCAGATACACCACAGTTACATCGAGGACCCCGCTGGGAGATGTGACATCTCCCTCTTTTTCCCCTTCACTTTCCTGGTCTCCCTCATAGCCAGAGCAGTAGTCCAAGCTCCAGTCCAGGAAGTTGCCCAGGAGAGTTTCCTCTTGGCTGGATAACTCGGCAGTAGGTGTTGTCACAAAACTGCCTCTATCTTCCTGAAGGCTGTTTTCCCTTCCTCTTTTGGTTCTCTTCCCAGAGGGTGAGTTGAGGAAGGTTTGAGTTTCAGCCACACTGAGGGAGGAAGAAGGTTCTTTGTCCTCTTGCTTCACTCCCAATAACTTACATAATTGGCCATAACCCATTACCTTTTCTTGACCTATTCCTTCATAACGTTTATCCTCAAAACGTTGTTTCACAGCTGTCAAGGAAACTTGTCTATAATCCTTTGGGGCATCATCATGGAAGCATTTTTTGTGAAGGCTCAAAACGCAGGGTATTAGGTCTTCATAGAAGAATCCAGTGCATTCCCACGATTGACTTGTCCAGGGATGTGCTTGCCCGTGCATCAACTTGGCCAGCAACAAGGCTGCAGCAGCCAGATGTGCTGGGGAGTACACAGAGAGGCTGGTATACAACAAAGAAAGTTCACAGATCAAGCTGTACAGGTGAAGAGTTCTTCTCTCTGTTGGGACTACATTCATTAGCACTTCTTTGTAATCTACAATAGTAGGAATTCGAATCTTTCCTTCCAGAGCAGAAATGATCTCTCCCATCATTCTTACTAGATCTTCATATTTATAAGTATTATCTGTGAGCCAAACTGCTTCACGAATTGTCAAGATCTCTTTGCTAATGAAACGGGTACAGATAACCATGCAAGCAATTCCCAGAAGCTGTAGCTTGGCTCGAGGTACCACTCTCAGTTTCAGGTAACGATCCACACATTCCACTGTCATGTGAAGGCACAGACTTGTAAAATCCTTCATGGTGGCAACTTCCACTAGCCAGTCAATCAAGATGTACCTCATTGTATCATCCATTTCTTTCTGCACAGTGAAGATACTCTCTTTACTGACAGGGTGAGAGGCCCGAAAGAGCTGTAGCACCATTTCATTGGAAGATTTTGCTTCTAACCCAAGCCGGTTTCCATTTCCACAAGCTTTAGCTAAAGATATCTGTGCTTCCCAGCAGCCCTTGGTTGCATAGTCCCTGAGTTTTCGGAGGCTCTGGAGATACCTTCCAGGATCTGACATAGCAGTCCTCTGACTACTTTCCCAAAGGAGGTAAGAACTATGCAAACATCCCTGATTTGATGAAGCCTCGAACATTTCAAGTGCTTCTTTTTTTTTCTCTTCATCCTCAAAAAGGCTTAAAACTTTACCCAAACAATATAATATAGATCCTTTATGAACTTTTTGAAACTGACATTCTGCTTTGAGGCTTTCAAAGACTACGGCTTTACAGCAGCTTCCAGAATACCACGGAGGGCGAATAAATAGCCAGACAAATGGAGCAGCATTAACATTCAGGCGTTCGGTTAAGCTGAAGAAACGTGATGCCTTTAATCCATTCACTTCTGCCCGACCCTCCTCAGAAATAGACGAGCCTTCATTGTAGAGGTAGGCAATCGCTAGCTTCACAGCAGCTTCAAAATTACCGCTTTCGGCAGCCCTTTCAAAAAGCTTTAGATTATCTGTTGAAGGCCACGTCTCCCGGAAGCTTGCACGTGCCCAAACACTGGCATGATTATCTACAAGACACTTGAGATGCGGGTGTACAGCTCGGACGGCTAGGAGATCCTCCGCAGGAAGCCACTTCAGTATGTGGAAGAGGGCATCTTCAGGGAGACTCAATAAAGTTAAGACTCGGGGCCTCTTTTTTATTCTTCGTTTTGAAGGAAGACAAAAACACTTGGAGCATCTGCAATGAATCACCCGGCCGGGGACCCTCATAGCTACTGCCGCTGTTGCTCTTGCCGCCGCGGCCGCCGCCGCTGCCGCCTCCAAGCGCTCTCGGCCAGTCGGCTCCTGGTAAGAGCCCTGCGAGCCGCCCTCTCCAACCCCTCTAAAATCGGAGGGTCCAGGGTCCAAGTCCCCTTTGGGACCAGCTTGGTCTCAGTGGGGGAAGTGCAGGAGCCCAGCCACCGACTCCTCTCCAACGCAGCTGAACTCTCCTCTGCGACCAGCCAGCCAAGTGGAAAATGTATTCTCTCTTGCCTCGCCTCGGAGAGAGAGCTTCTAGCGTAATTCCGCTGAAATGTGACCGAGAGCCTCTGTCTGTTTCTTTTATCCAAGAGGGAGGAATTGTGGGATACGAGAGAGAGGGATTGTGGGTTTTCTCCCTGGCCCAAAGAGCTTCAAGGGAGGTGTCAACTCATAAAGGTGCAAAGTTTACTTTGTGAAGCTGGCAAACTTGTGAACTCCAATGAGTAAAGGTGTAAACACAAGTTAATTAGTCCTACTTAGTACCTTGTTTCCGGTTCTGCCCAAAACATCTTCTTCTAAGATTAGATCAACTCTAATTAGTTAGCAGTTTGTAAGGATTCCAACAACTATAAGAAATTTGAACAACAAGGGATAGTTTATCTCTCAGATCTGAGTTTACTTCAAAAGGGAAGAATTTATGACCAAATAAGAACTAGAGGACACTAGGAAATGCAAAATGAATAATTTCCTTACTTTAAATTAAAAAGATTTTGTACAAACAAAACAAGGTAGCCAAGATTAGAAGGGGAAAAATTTTTTACATCCAGTTTTTCCGAAAAAGGCCTTATTTATAAAATATATATAGAATTGATTCAAATTTATGAGAATGCAAATCATTCCCCAATTGATAAATGATCAAAGCATATGAACAATTTTCAGATGAAGAAATTAAAGCCATTTATTATCTAATTAATCTTCATCTACTAATTTATCATTATCTTTTCCTGTCATCTTAACCAATCTGAGAGGTGTGATGTAGTACCTCAGAGTTATTTTAATTTATATTTCTTTAATTAATAGTGATTTAAAGTATTTTTATATAATTATAGATGGCTTTAATTTTGTGATCTGAAAATTGTCTGTTCATATCCCTTGAATACTTATCAATTGAGGAATGACTTGTTGTAATGGGCTGAGGCTTGAGTTGATGCACTGAGGTCCCAAACACATGAGGCTAAATAGTAATTGGACCATACTCTATTAATATATAAGCTTGGAGAAAGAATGGCCCCCGCCCACTCTTTGTGCAAGTCCTGATGTGTTGTATAGAAAATGACGATTTTGGTGGGTGGAGGCAGGGGAGTGGAAAAGGAAGGGGAAAGAGAGACTTATTGCATTGCCATTGCAACGGTTTGCTCAGCTCAGATCTCTCTCTGTTAGCTGGCTTCCCGTTGCAGCTGCCCATATTGCTATTGCAAGCTTTCTTACCTATATTTGCTATCACAATCCTTATTCATCTCTTCACTTCAATAAATATTGAAGATTTTTCCCTTAACCTGAATTCCTGACTCCAGCTGATTTTAAATGCGCGATCATTACAACTTGTATTCTTATAAATTTGACACAATTCTTCATATATTTTAGAAATGAAATCTTTACCAGAAATATTGTCAGTAAAGATTTTTTTCCCAGTTTTGTGCTTCTCTATTAATCTCTTTTAGTTCTTTTATATTCATAAATTTCTTCCTTCTCCAAAGATCTGATAGGTAAATATCCTTTGCTCTCCTAATTTGTTTATGGCATCATCCTTTATACCCAAATCATGTATCCATTTTGAACTTATTTTGGTATGGGCTGTGAGATGTAGGTCTAAGCCAAGTTTCTGACATATTTTCCATTTTTCCCAGCAATTTTTGTCAAATAATGAGTTCTTGTTCCAGAAGCTGGGGCTATTTCTTAGCCAGTACCAAATGGTATTGATGACTACTGCTTTATAATACAGTTTTAGTTTTGGTACTATTTTTTTCATTAATTCTCTTGATACTCTTGATATTTTGTTCTTCCAGATGAATTTTATTAATTTTCTAGTTCTATAAAATAATGTTTTGACAGTTTTGTTGAAATGGCACTGAAAAAGTAGACCAGTTTAAGAAGAATTGTCATTTAATTATATTAGCTCAACCTTGCCATGAACTGTTTAGATCTGACTTTATCTGTGTGTGAAGTGTTTTTTTTTTAAACATATAGTTTAATATCATATCATTCTTGTATCTTGTATATGATAATATCATATCATATAGTTCTTGAGTTTGTCTTGGGAGGTAAAACCCCAAGTATTTTATTTTGTCTACAGTAATTTCAAATGGAATTTCTTTTTCTATCTCTTGCTGATGGGCTCTGTCAGTAATATATAAAAATACTGACAATTTGTGTGGATTTGTTTTATGTCCTGTTATTTTGTTAAAGCTGTGAATTGTTTCCAGTAGTTTTGGGATAATTTTCTAGGATTCTCTAAACATATTATCATAACATCTGCAAAGAATGATAGTTTTATTTCCTCTTTGACTATTCTAATTCTTTTAATTTCTTTTTCTTTTCTTATTGCTAAAGCCAAAATTTCTAATATAATGTTAAATAATAATGGTGATAATGGGCATCCGTATTTCACCTTGATGTTATTGTCAATGCATTCAGCTTCTCTCCATTACAAATAATCCTTGCTGTAAGTTTTACATAGAATAGATTATTATTTTAAGGAAAGTTCCTTTTATCCTCATGGTCTCTTTTGTTTTTACTAAGCATGGGTACTGTATTTTGTCAAAAGCTTTTTCTACATCTATTGAGATTATCATATTATTGCTGTTGCTTTTCTTATTGATATTGCCAATTATGGTGATAGTTTTCCTGATATTAAACTATCCCTGCATGCCTGGTATAAATCCTATTTGGTTACAGTATATTATCCTGCTTATAAGTTCGTCTAATCTCTTTGCTAATATTTTGTTTAAAATTTTTTGCATCAATATTCATTAGGGAGAATGGTCTGTAATTTTCTTTCTCTGTTTGGTCCTTCCTGGTTTAGGTATCAGTGCCATATTTGCATCATAAAAGAAATTGGGCAGTACTCTTTCTTTACCTATTTTTCCAAATAGTTTACATAGTAGTGAAATTAATTGTTCTTTGAATGTTTGGTAGAATTCACTTGAGAATCCATCTGGACTGGAGATATTATCTTAGGGAGTTCATTAATGACTTGTTAAATAGTCCTGTTTTAGAAAAAAAATTGAAGTGTTTTATTTACTTCTATTAATCTGGGCAATTTTTTTTTTTGTAAATATTCATCCATTTTGATTGACTTGCTGCCAAAACTATTCTCAGTAAAATCAAGAGTGAAACAAGATTGCCCACTTTCACTATTACTATTCAATATTGTATTAGAAATGCTAGCTTTGGCAATAAGAGATGAAAAAGAAATTAAAGGAATTAGAGTAGGTAGCAAGGAAACCAAATTATCACTCTTTAAAGACATTATGATGGCATATTTAGAAAACCCCAGAGATTCTACTAAAAAGCTATTAGAAATAATTCACAACTTTAGCAAAGTTGCAGGATACAAAATAAATCCACATAAATCATCAGCATTTTTATACATCACTAACAAAATCCAACAGCAAGAGATACAAAGAGAAACTCTATTTAAAATAACTGTTGATAGTATAAAATATTTGGGGATCTATCTGCCAAGGGAAAGTCAGAAACTATATGAGCAAAACTCCAAAACACTTTCCACACAAATAAAGTCAGATCTAAACAACTGGAAAAATGTGCTCTTGGATAAACCGAGTGAATATAATAAAGATGACAATACTACCTAAGCTAATCTATTTATTTAGTGCTATACCAATCAGACTTCCAAGAAACTATTTTAATAACCTAGAAAAATAATAACAAAATTCATCTGGAAGAACAAAAGATCAAGAATTTCAAGGGAACTAATGAAAAAAAAATCAAATGAAGGTGGCCTAGTTGTACCAAATTTAAAACTATGTTATCAAGCAGTGATCACCAAAACCATTTAGTATTGGCTAAGAAATAGACTAGTTGATCAGAGGAATAGGTTATGTTCACAGGACAAAACAGTCAATAACTATAGCAATCTAGTGTTTGACAAACTGAGAGACCCCAGCTTTTGGGATAAGAATTTATTTTTTGACAATAATTACTGGGAAAATTGGAAATTAGTGTTGTAGAAACTAGGCTTTGACCCATACTTAAGACCATATACCAAGATAAGGTCAAAATGGTCTATGATCTAGGCATAAAAAATGAGATTATAAATAAATTAGAAGAACATAGGCTCATTTACCTCTCAGACCTGTGGAGGAAAAAGGAATTTATGACCAGAGAAGAACTAGAGGTTATTATTGATCACAAAATAGAACATTTCAATTATATTGTTAAAAAGTTTTCGTACAAATAAAATTAATGCAGACAGGATTAGATGGGAAACAATAAACTGGGAAAACATTTTTACAGCTAAAGGTTCTGATAAAGGCCTCATCTCCAAAATATATAGAGAACTGACTCTAATTTATAAGAAATTAAGTCATCCTCCAATTGACAAATGGTCAAAGGATATGAACAGACAATTTTTGAATGAAGAAATGAAAACTATTTCTAGTCATATGAAAAGGTGTTCCAAATCATTGTTGATCAGAAAAATGCGAATTAAAACAACTCTGAGATACCACTACACACCTGTCAAATAGGCTAAGATGACAGGAAAAGATAATGACGAATGTTGGAGATGTGGGAAAACTGGGACACTGATGCATTGTTGGTGGAGTTGTGAATGGATCCAATCATTCTGGAAAGCAATTTGGAACTATACTCAAAAAGTTATCAAATTGTGCATACCCTTTGATCCAACAATATTCCTACTGGGCATAATCCCAAAGAAATATTAAAGAAGAAAAAGGGACCTATATGTGCAAAAATGTTTGTGGTGGCCCTGTTTGTAGTGGCTAGAAACTGGAAATCGAAGGATGACCACCAATTGGAGAACGGTTGAACAAACTGTGGCATATGAATATTATGGAATATTATTGTTCTATAAGAAATCATTAGCAGGATTAATACAGTGAGGCTTGGAGAGACATACATGAACTGATGCTAAGTGAAATGAGCAGAACCAACAGAACTATTATATACTTCAATAGTACTACATGATGATCAATTTTGATGGACGTGGCTCTCTTCAACAATGAGAAGATCCAGATCAGTTCCAACTGATCTATAATGAATAGAACTAGTTACATCCAGAGAAAGAACACAGGGAAATGAGTGTAGACCATAACATAACATTTCCACTCTTTATATTATTGTTTGATTTTTTCTTCTCAGGTTATTTTTACCTTCTTTATAAATCTGATCTTTCTTGTGCAACAAGATAATTGTATAAATATGTATACATATATTATATTTAACATATACTTTAACATATTCAACATGTATGCTCTTCCACTTGATATATGCATATTTAATATCATTTAATATAATTACTACTTCATTATTTATTGTACCCTTAAGATGTATTTTCCCTCCTTATCTCTTTTAATAAGAACTATTTTTTTTTACTTTTGCTTTATCTGAGATCAGAATTGCTACCCCTATTTTTCTTTTACTTCAGTTGAAGCATAATAAATCATGTTCCAGCCTTTTACCTTTAATCTGTATGTATCTCTCTGTGTCAAATGTATTTCTTTTAAACAGCATTTTGTAGGAATCTGTTTTTTAATCCACTCTGTTATTTGCTTCTCCTTTATGGAAGAGTTCATTCCATTCACATTAACAGTTATGAAAACCAACTCTATATTCCCTCCATCCTATTTTCTCCACTGTATACACTTTTGTTCTCCCAATCTACCCTGTTCTTTTCTGCCCACGCCACCCACTCCCTTATCTCCTGTCATCCTTATGAAAGTAAAGTGAGATATTTATAAAGTATTTTGTAAACTTTTAAGCACTATTTATAAATGTTGTTATTGATGTTATTGATATTGCTGCTTTTATTATTCATTGCTATTATTCTTAAATAATAGAAAGAAAGAAAATAATAGAAAAGAAAACACTGTGAAAGTATAACATGTATCTAGATGATTAATGACTGACATGATAATGGGTCTGAAAGCAAGGTAATTCAGGCCAGTTCCAATGATCTTGTGGTGGAGAGAGTCATTTATACCCAAAGAGAGGACTGTGGGGACTGAGTATGAATCACAACATAGCTTGTTTGCATTTTATTTTCTTTGTCATTTTTTTCCTTTTTGATCTGATTTTTTTGGGTAGCATGATAATTGTGGAAATATGTATAGAGGAATTGCATGTATTTTACATATATTAGATTACTTGCCACCTAAGGGAGGGGATGAGGTGAAGGCTGGGGGGAATTTGTAACACAAGACTTTGCAAGGGTCAATGTTGAAAATTATCTATGTCTATATTTTAGGGAAAAAAAAGGTTTAACAAAAAGGAAGGAAGGAAAGAAAGAAATAAGGAAGGAAGGAAGGAAGGAAAGAAGGAAGGAAGGAAGGAGGGAAGGAAGGAAGGAAGGAAGGAAGGAAGGAAAGAAGGAAGGAAGGAAGAAAAAAAGAGTCTGAAAATCATGCCATATAAAAAATAATTAAAGGATCTGACGCTGTTAAGCTTGTAATAGAGTAAACTTGTATGACAAATGAAGCAAAGAGGGGATAATTATACCAGTCTTCTAATAGCTGAAGTTCTTTTAGACAGATGAGGCAATCTTATACATGGAGAAAAGTAATGGATTTGGAGTCAGGTAATCTGGGTTCAAACCTTTGCTCTGTTAATTAGCACCCATTAGCTCTTTGGCAACTTATTTCACTTCTCTGAGCCTTAATTTCCTCATCAATTAAATGAAAAGGTTGAACTAAATGCTTCCAGATCTCATTTTGATGTCTGACATTCAGCGATTTTAACTAACAAAGAAGCAAATGTTAGCTCAATATAGAAAGCACATAACAGCTAGATTTGTTCCAAAAATAGAATAAGCTCTGTTGTAAGAAGGTGATCACTATTTGATTAGAAATGTTCAATCAAAAGGTATATGATCATTTGTCATGGAAGATGTAAAGATGATTGTAACTATCCAAAAAGTAGGAGTGAATGAGCATGACATCAATGTGCCCTTTCAACTAAATAAAAGGTCTATGAGTCTTAACTTCAATCAATTTTTTTAGGTTGGTATTATAACATTTGTTAAAATAAAGCTATGTGTAAATTAAAATTGCAAGAGCCAAAGAATTAAAATGCAAACTATGTAAAATCCCAACTAAAATCCAAATGTGTCTAATGTATTCATTCAATAGCTAACTAAAAGCCCAAGAAAGGCAATACTCTCAACATAATAACATTTTGCAAAATAATTGGCAATTTTCAATTATCAAAATTGTAGGGTTTGTGTTTTGTATCCTTTTCTCAAACAGGAAAAAAATTATCTTCAAGAAATTTATTGTGATCTTGAAATATGTACTACAATAAATAGTATTATTGATGAAAGCTTTAGCATGAAACCAAATAGAACAGATGATTCAGCTCTCTTTAGAACACTGGAAGGTTAAATGTTTGTTCTGTACTTTAGAAAGTAAGTATTACAAAGAAACAGGTATAATTGTAAGGAAGATTATTGCTGTGATATCATATGAATAGCATTCTCTTCTATTTTCTAAAATTAATGATACTTTATTGTGAAATTATCTCAATATCAATAGAAAAATATGGATGACAAAAGAAATATATTAAGGATTTCTATGAACTAAATGAAGCAAAATTGGTTTTCTTCAGAAAGTAGTATTATTTTACTTATGTGACATTTGTAATATATGAATGGATTCAAATAGAACTTGCATACATGTCTATTTCTATCTACATTCATATCTGTATCTATCTATCTTTGCATAAGGTATATAGGTGGTAGTGCATAAAGTGTTGGTACTGGAGTCAAGAACAGAGTTCAAATCTGACTTCAGATACTTACTAATTATATGACCCTAGGCAAATCACTTCAGTTTTCTCATCGGTAAAATGAGTTGGAGAAGGAAATTGCAAAATACTTTAGTGTCTTTGCTAAGAAAACCCCAAATAGGGTTATAAAGAATTAGACATGAAGGTAACCTCTATAAATGACAACAAAGACTTTGTGACAGGAATAATCAGGGAAGGATTGATACAAGTGCCATATTTTAATTACCAACTGGATATTGGGAGAGAAAGCCCTTCCTTCCATTCAACTTATTTTAATATATCTCAGTCAGTTGTAGGATATAAGGGCTCTGTTTGGGTCCGTAAAACTACACAAAGCATTTGGAGGAAAGAACAATAAAGTTTTTGCTAATATAGACACAGTAGGAATAAAGACTTTGGCAAAAATAATGCAGGTGTGTATGATGGGCTAAGAAATTAAGGGAAGAGTCAGATTGAAGAAGTTCAATTAAGAAATATGAAGGAAGACTATTTACTCTCATTCTTGAATGGAACCAGGTAGAGCTAAAAGGAATAGTTTCACCCAAAAAAAGAATAAGAAAAAAATCCTAAATGAAAAAGAAAAATAAGGTTTAATGGAGAATTTTAGTGAAAATGTGTTTTGCTAAAATCTATATATGTGACTGCTATTTTATTACCTAAAATGTAATGTTCCTTCTTCAGAGTAAGGGATGTTTTGATTTTGTCTTTGTTTCCTCAGGTCCTGGCATATAAGTAGGCACTGAATAAGTATTTAATTTACAATTGACTTATTGTTTTATCATATATTTACATGAGGATAATAATGATGATGATATATTTATGTATATACACATGTGTAATATTCTCTTTAAAATGTAATGTTCTCTTGTTGGGGTTTTCTTGGGCTCTCTGGGAGCAGCCTTCATTTCAGTTCAGTAATCACCTCAAATGCAACCAGGTGTTAAAGTCCAAATCTTTTATTGTTGTCTTCAAAGTCTTGCCTCCTTTCCTGGAGCCCGATTAGTTTTCTTATAGTCCAGATCCTTTATTATCTCCTTCCTGGGGCCGGGCAGCTTTCTGGAGAGCCTTTCAGTCTGGCCTTGGTTCCAAGAGCTTGAGCTCCCACCTGCATTCTCTGGCTTCTGAATTTCCCCTACTGAATCCTGGCTGAGGCTCCTAGCTTATATATGCTCTCTTAAAGGTGTGAATCTTGCAGAACTATAGTAAGTACTAAGTGCATTTTCTGAAGTAGAGAACTGTTAAGTACCATGCTAAATCACGTAACTATTGTTGCTATCAATTCCACTGATTTAGCATCTTGTTTCAAGTTCTGGCCTATAACACACATATAGACATATATATATATGGAATCATGATATATTTGTATGATTATGTCCTTTATAAAAAGTCTTCTCAGGATTTCACTGGTAATATATTGCAACATGTTCATGCCCATCATGACCTTCCTCATTGTTTTTTGGTTATCCCTTTACTTCATTTCTTTCAGAATGATGACACCCAGCAATTTTCTCTGCCAAAATAGGGAAAAATATTATTTTTGTTATTTGAATTTTTATTCAACATTAATAAAGTTATAGGACTCTTGCACGTGAGTTCAATTTTCTGAATTTCTTACTCCATTTGGGATTAAATTCTTTCTTTCATTCTCTCAGTTCTATTGTCAAGATATATAGTTCTCTAGCCAGTGGAGAAGGAAAGCATGAGCTCAATACTTTAGCACACCACATGAAGAGTTTTCTCAAAGTTGTCAAAATAATGTATCAACTCTAGCCTCAAAGGACTTGGGTTAGCAAGAAGAGTTTAGTCTAAATGGCAAAGTTTTATAGCTGAGACTACAAAGTAAGTTGCTTAATGGGACCTTGGTGGCTTGAGAGGTTTCGGTTGCTCCAAAGGTGTCTAACTTAAAATCATTCTGGGTAAAGGGAGGAGATGATACAAACAGAGATTTTCTGTTGCCTTAAATGCTCCTGGTTCTCAAGGGCAACTTCTAACTTTATTTTTCTAAAGGTGGTGGGATGGGGTGAATGTTAAGTTCCTACAGGTCTTCTATGGTCAAGTAACTGTTACAAGGAATTAAAAATATGAAACATTGTGTTATTTGAGTTCTGGAGTTTTTGGTGAATTAAAAAAAAAAGATATTCATAGCCAGAAGACTAGACAAATTATCCCTAAGTCATAGTTTCATAGATTTAGTGTTTAAAAGAAACTTAGAAGTTATTAAATGCCACGCTTTCATTTACTAGATAAGAAAAACTAAGGCTAAAGAATTATGATGATTTGCTAGATTCATGAAAAAAAATGAAATTTTGAATTTAAATAAACTATTCCAACTCAGTTGTTTAGTTAATGAACATTCATTAAGGTGATTCACTTAAAGGTGAGTATAAGGAAAAGTAAAGGCAGGTACCTGCCATCAAGGAGCTAATAATCTAATGGAGGAAAATAATTCATAAAAAGTAGAGATGGGGGTGGGCTGGGAATGTGAATGATCACAACCTTAAAGTACTCCTCCCAACTGAGTCTCTAATTATTAACTTCAACCAATTTAATGCAATGCTTAAAATGTATTACAAAGAGTAATAATATTTGATGAAAAATATTCTATTAAGTCAAAGAGAAAAGATGGTGGGATAATCTATTGAGGGTAGGGAAGAGAAGAATAAGTATACCCAGCAAAGTGGGGCATGAGGAAGTCCAAAGTACTATAGCTATGTGGGAAATGAGAAAAAAAATATATTGGATATCCTCTTTAAATGACAGATGGCTTTCAAAGTTCTTTCAACACTTCCAATATTCTTTCTTTTAAAACAAGCTACAGGCGGTATAGTATAGAGACAAGTACTCCTATCTTTTACTCAAGTGTTTGGGTCATTTCCATAAATTACCTACTTGTTGATCAATTTGCTTAATTTTCCTGAGCCTCAATTTACCCATATATAAAAAGGATTTGATAATATGTCTATAGGAATTATAGATGATCATGTAATTAGCATTGCAGTCTGAAACTCCATGTTCAAGCTATGCTTCTTACAAATTCTAGTTGTGTGATCATGGGCAAGTCACTCAATATTTCAGAGACACATAGGTTGTCCCTTAAAATTATATGTTGGAGAAATGTTGCAGATCTGAATTAATAGAGGAAATAACACCAGGAATTTGCAGTAATTATGAAAATTTACTTCTACTATCTCCCTCCACTCTACATCTGAAAAAACAAAACAAATAAGCCTTTCAGTGTTATGCTGATTGAATGAGATAATTCATGTAAAGAAATCTTCAGAGTAAATGATTCCTGATAGCAAGCATGAAGAATTAGGAATTACCTCTGTTTTGAGGAGGAAATCACATATTACTAAAGAGGAAAGGGAATTTCTACCAAAAATCACTACTAAATTATGTTCTTGAAAAAATAGAGCCTTCCAGTCCTAGTAGTTCCCTTAAGAGCTTGAGAAGTCAGGCATTCCTAAGTGGCTGCTCACAGTTGGTCCAGTGAGAAATGCTTCCTTCAGCTATTCCCTTACTCAGAGACTACTCATCAACATCACAAAGATGCAACAACTGAAAGATCTAAGGTAATAATAAAGTTATTTGTCCAGAAATCTTTTGATTAGAGGTCAGGTAAGAATGTGAACTACATTTAATGGTTCTACAAAATGCCTTTAACTTTAAGTGAAATATAAGAAATGTAATGGATCATTCATTCTGTTATTTGTCTTCATTAATGAGCATTCATTTTTAAATTTTTTGCTATTTTTAAAATTTAATTTAAAGTGGAGGAAATAAATAGTCATGGAATGATTATAAAACAACAAACACTGTTTTTGTTTTTATTTACTTGCTTTTTTTCCTTCATTCTCAGAGGACCCAAAATAGCATCACTCTTTTTGGGGTCAAGATACAGTGTATCTGACTATGGCTGATCATTATAGTCTTGGAAGGCTCTCTGACAGATCAGACACAATAGTTCACTTGAACTTTTGGAGGGAATAGATCTCTAAATTTGTACACCTCGCATTTCTTTTGAGCTGTGGTAATTCAGAACACAGCATCTTCTTTGATATGGGCATGGCATGCTGGGCAGTTCTTTGCAAGTGCTTTCCATATCACACAAGAGATTCCGAAGTTCCTTGGAGAGACTTTGAGAGTGTCGGATCACTTCTTCTGACTTTCATGTCAGCGCTTGATTTTTGTGAGTTCTCTGTAAAGTAGTCCTTTAGATAAATGTACATTTGGCATTTAAATGATGTGACCAGCCCATGGGAGTTGCACTTTCTGCCATAGAGTTCTAATTCTTGGTTGTTTGCCTTGAGAAAGAGCCTTGATGACCGATACTTTATCTTGCCAGGTGATCTTTAGAATTTTCCTATGAAGTCAGAAAAATGGTTCTGTAGAGCCATTCAGTTTGGTTAGCAGTCATGAGAACTCTTCTTTCCCACACTTTCATTTGGAACCTCCTAAACATTGAACTAGCTCTTGTTGCAATCTTTACAAACTGCTAACTAATTAGAGTTGATCTAATCTTACAAGAAGATGTTTTGGGCAGAACCTGAAACAAGGTACTAAGTAGAACTAATTAATACAAGGCTTGTGTTCACACCTTTACTCATTGGAGTTCACAAGTATGCCAGCTTCACAAAGTAAACTTTCTAACTTCAAGGGAGTTCACACCTCCCTTAAAGCTCTTTGGGCCAGAGAGCACTATGGGAGAAAACCCATAATCCCATTCTCTCAGAAGATTCAGATATAAGGCCAATGAGGAGAGAATGCTATTACAGAATACATTTTTTCCTCTTGGCTGGCTGGTTGCAGAGGAGAGTTCAGCTGGACTCGAGAGGAGTGACTCTGGTGCAGAGAGCACTTTGACGGATTTCAGTGGAATTACGCCAGAAGCCCTCTATCCGAGGCAAGGCAGAATATATTCCACTTGGCTGGCTGGTGGCAGAAGAAGAGTTTTCAAAGGATAAAGCTACGAGTGGAGAGTTCAGTGGACAACCAGATTCATCTTCATCTCACACCACTGTAGTTGGTGGCTGGGCTCCTGCACGCCCCCCACTGAGACCAAGCTGGTCTGAAAGACTCACCAGAAAGCTAGCTGAGCCCCAAGTGAAGGAGACAAGAGATTCATTCCATCTCTGTGTTGGTCAGAGGCTGAAGAAAGCAGAGGCAGAGGCTGAAGGACAGAACCTTTGGATTTGGAGTCATCCGGAGGGCTCTAAGCTAAATCAGCTGTGTTTTGAGAAGAACAAGAACTCCAACATTTGAACTCATAACAAGCTCTAGCAATGCATGTCTCAATCTCAACATTTATGTGTAAATCCCTGGAAAGTTATTGCCAAAGTAAGTGAACTTATTCACAGGATTCAAAACTTCTTCATTTGCTGTCACTGATGGTTCTGCATGTGGATGGTATCTTGTTGACTGGTGGGGAATCTGTGTTTTCTTGGTATTAACTGTTAAGCTAAAATTGACATAAGCAATAAAGAATCAATCTATACTTTTTTACACCTCAACTTCAGAACATTGAGTGCTCAATCATATGCTAATTATCATGTACTAATTATCATCATGTACCAACTCTCCCTTCACTTTAGTCTTGACTCTTCAAGTTAAATTATTTGCCATAATATGATAGCTGATTATGTTTTTATCCTCCTTGAAGATGTCTGACTACATCATGGTAAAAGCCATGAAAGCAAACATACAACCCTACTTCACTCCACTGGTGACTGGTAAAATGCAGGAGTTTCATCCATTAGCTTGAACCTGTAGAAGCATCTGTCGTGAAATGGATACACAAGACTGATGAACTTCTCCAGACAACCAAATTTTGTCGTAATTTTCTGCAAGCCACACGATTAACATTATCAAAAGCCTTGGTCAGGTCAATGAAAGTTATGAACAGTTCTCTGCTCAGCTCCTGGCATTTTTCCTGGATTTGTTAAAAAGAAAATACCATATTGACCATTCCTCAGCCCTTTTGGAAGAATTGCTTACTCTCGGGTAGATGACCATTTTCCAGGAGAAAGATCAACCTATTATAACATTGCTTGATAACAATGACTAAGAGAGAGACACCCTATCCTTATCCCCTGTGATTGTCACAGGACAAGCTGTTTCATTTTCCAAAATAAAATTTACAGTCCTTAAAAAGGTTCTGTATAAATGACAACTAATACTGGCTCTTAGTATAGATTGGAATGAAAATCTATTTCATATAACTTTATTTTCCATCTTTCTTTTCTTTTGTTCTTTTTCTTTTAATTTTCCATTAATTTATTTAAATCAAAAAGTAAATAAAATTTGATTCCTATTTTCAATTCTGGTCTTTTGCTTTTTTTATCTCCTTATTCCTACATTTCTTCATCTAATTATAATATATTTATGCATTAATTATGCCCAGGCCCTCAATATTGAAACTACATAGTGGCAAGGGAGAGAAAGTGATTGAGAAGAAGAGAGGTTCAGCAAGACATGTCTCCTGACTCTATTTAGAATAATAAAAAAGGCATTCAGGTAAATTTAAAGGCTATGAGAAATATAAAAGACTGCAAAATGACAATAGCAAACCCCAAAATAAACATAATTATATCTGATGAAGATCTTATATCAATCATAAATGGGCAAACATTCCAAATGTATAAGAACAATTCTCTGATACATATGTGATAAAAGTATATGAAAGAAAAAATTTCAAAAGAAGAAACCCAAACTACCAAAAAGTATTTGAAAAAGGTTACAAATCTGTAATATCACAAGATAATCTAATCAAACAGCTAATTAATCTTACTTTATTTTCATATCATTGTAAAAGATGACCAAGGAATTATAAAAGCTGAAAGAATGGAGACAGGTTCAAAAGTCATTACGAGTAGAACTGGGACCTACCTTAATAATTCTGGAAAACACATTGAACTCATATCATCCAAATTATTAACTTTTAGGCTCTTCAACCAAACTATACCATTATTGTTATTAAGGAGGTTAACAGAAAAAAAAATATTTGTAGCAGCACTTTTTGTGGTAACAAAGCCAAATGGGGGAACATAAGTTTTTGAATGTCTTTTTAAAATCTTGTTATATAAGCATAATTAAATATTGTTGCATTGTTAAAAAATAGCAAATATTGCTAATTCAAAGAAACTTAGTGGAATGATGCTGAGTGAAATAAACAAAAGCAGTAAAAATTATTTACATAGACATGCTATCTTAATTTTAGAAGATGGTTGGTGACATCAAGATGCTTCCTTCTCCTGGCAGAAAAAGGGATAGTAATATGTATAAAATAAGTTATATATTATCATACATTTGTGGTACATTGATTTTTTTTGCTCAGTTAAAGTTCTTTATTAAAAGTAAGACCTTTTTAATAGCAAGATAACTGAAAGAAAGTTTTTATTGTTCCAATATGGGAAAAAAAAAAGGAAAATGTCCAATTTCTATATTGACCAACTAGGAGATACTTTATTGCACATGAAGAAATGAAAAAATACAGAATCTTGAGGGATACCAGATTTTTTTGTTTGTTTGTCAGATGCAGTTAGAAGCTTTACAAATCTGGAGGTCCCCAGAAATCCCTAAACTACAGGGAAGGATAAGAGAGTCAATCTTTTGTGAACATATTTATTTGGGAATATAGTAGATAAATTTCTGGAGTTGCTTTAAGAGTATCTGGGTATAATTCTTACCTTGAACACTTAGTAGCTGTCTTACCCTGGGCAAAACATTTAACATCTTTCAACTTCAGTTTCTTCATATATAAAAGGGTGAGATGAATAATACTGGCACCTGAAGATTTTTTGTGAAAATCAAATAAGGAAGTATAAGTAAAGCATTTTATAAACTTTCAAATGTTGCTCAAATGTTAGTTAATTTCATCAGTCTATAACAGGGAATTATAATACCCCTGGGTGAAATGAAAGTGTTTCAGAACTCTCAATATATCATGAGCTCCAAGAAAGAATATTATGTCCTTCAACTTGATTTAGCTAACAAATGTTTAATCTTATGTAGACTTATGTAGAACGTTGTAAAAGAGAAAACAAAGTGATTTCCTTTCTCCTTAAAAATAGTGGAATGTTACGCAGAAGTTTCTGGAAAGCACCAATTATATTCTTAGGCTGTATTTTTGGTTATTCTACAAGATCAAGATGGCTGTCTTCTTCCTCTCCCAACTCCCTCCTTCAATAACCTTTCTGATGAAAGAAAAAAAGATCCATTGACAACTTTCAAAAACAACAAATAGTCAAAAGTAGAGTAGAATTGATGGAAGCATTTTAAGATTTAGAAAATACTTACAAATAGATTATATTATTCCTAACTTATAGATAAAGATACTGAATTTTAGAAAGGTTTTATGACTAATCTGTGGCCAAATCACTTGCTAATGTTGGAGACTCCAAACCTTTTTCTTGATTCCAAAGTAGACTGAAAGTTATGTTGACCCGATAACTTGCCTGTCAATTAGTGTTGGGAAACATGACACCATGTATGCAAATTTTTTCTTTACGTTCTCTTTGGCGCCAGTCCCCTATCTGTGTACTTTGTACCCCTTCCTGCAAATTATCATGTTTTTTTTTTACTTTGGAGATCAACTGAGATGCAAAGATCCAGCCTCTTGTTCAAGTGGACTTATCTAAATTGTGTTAAAGTTATTTATAAAAGTTGGCACCACCTTGAAGTCATTGATGACCCTCACTGATCAATTCATCAATATGTTGCTTCCTTGATGTACTTATAACAAACTCTTTTGAATCCTCTTTTTTCCTGAGCTTTTCCTTGTTGATCAGGACAAAAGTCTAAATGAAGAACATTACTTTCCACAGGTACTCAATCCATTATACATCATTTAGTGTATCTATGTGTAAGAGGTGATGGATCAATGATCTAACCCAAGCTTCAGTTCACATGTAAGTATTTAAAATGATATGCAGAATATAGGCAAGAAATTTGTTAGTTTTCCATCCTGGAGGGCAGGATTATGCATTAGACCTTCTTTTGAAAGAAACTATTGGGGAATTCCACCACCCTCCCCATCCCTGACTGGACACACCATGGTGAATCATATTTGTGTCACATGGAAATCAAAGAGCTAAATAATAAATTTGCAGGCAGCAAGAATTAGAAATGATGTTTACTAGACAGCCCCCAGTGTTTAATAAAAGTTGGCTGCTTGATGAGCTCTCTACAAAACTAGACTCAACAAAGGAAACAGTAGGTAGAAATTTTGCCCTCCAGGAAACAATCTGTTGAGTGACAAAGCCTGGATACTTGAGAAGACTATCATTCAGAAAGCAACCGTTCCAAAAATGCCAATCAGTAGAGTCCAAAGTGAGCTCTCCTAGTGCATAAATACTGAGAGAAAACAGAATGAGAAAGTGATCAAAGATATATGAGCATAGTCAGAGAAAGGTTGTTAGCAAGACTTAGATCCACGTTTGGAAAAGAAAAATGAAAAGAAAAGACAATGATGATGATGATGATGAGGAGGTCGAGGAAGATAACCTCAATAACCTAGACCATACTTAGTACTCCACATCATCATTACTCTCCTTCTCTGATTAGTGGGTGAAGGCATGAGCTCTAAAATCTCATTTTAAGGAAGGGTGTCTGTTCAAACATTTCATTTCTTATTTGCCTGTACTACTCTTATACCTCAGACTTCCATTTCCTATTCACAATCTCCTCCTGTCTGGACCATCAGTCTTCTTACCTTTTTAATCTTTTGTATATTGTCTTCTTTCATTAATGAATTTAGTTTAGCGACTGATGGACTAACTTGGAAATAGTCACCTTCTTTTATAATATTTTTATATCATTTGGGGACATGAAATAAAATAAACTGATTGTGAAAATAAATGATATTTTGTTGGTTTTCAATCATTTTGGTCATGTCCTACTTTTCATAAGCCCTTTAGGTTTTTTCTTGGCAGATATACCTCAGTGCTTTGTCATTTTCTTTGCTAGTTCATTTAATAGTTGAGAAACTGGGCTAAGTGACTTTCTCAGAGTCACACAGCTAGTAAGTGTCTGAGACCAAATCAGAATTCAGGAAGATATGTCTTCTTATCTTCCAAATAAGACCTGACATTCTAACCACTGTGCCATCTAGCTACCCAAGTGGTATTCTAGAGATTCTGTTTCTTGTTTGGGAAACCAAAAACATGAGCACATCTAAATAAGAGAATCTAGAGCAAATCCCTCTTTTTATAGATAAGAAAACAGACCCAGAAAATGAAGTATCTTGTCTACAAAAAATAAGAAGCAGAGATGGGATTGGATATCATTGTAAATGTGCATTCCAGAGGCATCTGCAACATGTTAGCACTGACCACAGAAGTAAATGGAAAGAGAGACAGGCAGAAAGATAAGAACAGACTCTTTTGAAAAATACATTGAGAGAGAGAGTTAAGCCAGGAGTTAAGACAGAAAGAATTGGATAGGATGGAGAGACAGCAATGACTGAATACATTTTATGTAATAGCTGACATTTGTATGGGATAAGTTTTCCCAATTCCAAGGTTTCTGTATTCTCATTCTTTTTTTCGATCCTTTGTTTTTTGACTTTTTAGAAGCAGGGCTGGAAATGTAGACAATAAAAATGCAGAGTTGGTAAGTGTCATGAAAGCAATGGAGAGAGTTGCAGAGCACATGGGAGTATAATAAATTATCACAAGGAAGCATGGCATGTGTTGACTTTAGATTCCAGAATGGGAGTGAGGTTGGCATTAGGATGAATCTGAAAAGATTAAATGGATCTTGCTCTTAGATATTTCTCAACTTTAGATAAGAACAAGATTTAAATTAAATTCAGCACTACGTCTCACTGTGAGTTCTACAGTGTCTCCATTGAAAAATCTTAACATCCTTTTATATAAATGGTAGAACTAAATGATAATTATATTTATTTAAATTAAGAAAAATTGCTTGTTTTGACAACTAAATGAATAACTTTCATATTTCCAAAAGAGTAAGATTTAGAGTGCAAGGAACCACCAATAATTCTATATTTGGTTAAATGCTAACATTATTTTAAGCAAATCATCTATTAATTAGATGAATAACATATTCAAAATGTATATGTCTGAAGCATTTATTCTCATAATTAGGCTAACCAGCACTAACCATCTACGTTTAAGAAAGAAAAGTAGCTGGGATTATTTTCATACAATATTTTTATTCAATTTTTCCTTATGTCACACTGATTATGTATTATGCATGTAATGATTGTATCAGTATGATATAGTTAGCTCACAACTCATTTCATTAATGCCTTTATACTTTTTTAAATGTTACTTAATTATGAACTCTGGCTTTTTCATTGAAAATGCAAAATATATATGCTTATAAATAATTTTCCTAAAAACAAAATTATTAGAAAGATACTTATTTTCATATAGCTGGTTATCAAATTAATTGATGATACTGATATTTATGGCATATTGTCACAATCTTAGTAATGATCATTAAAACTAGGATGCCATTTGCTTTTAAGTTTTTAAATTTAATATTGAAGCTTTTTATTTTCAAAGCATAGATAATTTTCAATATGCATCTCTGCAAAACTTTTTGCTCCAAAAATTTCCCTCACTTCTTCCACTCCCTCCCATAAACAAGTAATCCAAAATATGTTAAACATGAGCAATATTTCTATACATATTTCAACAATTATGATGCCTTTTTCTAATAAATAATAATAAATGGAATTACAAAGTTCTGCATAAATAAAACATCAATAATCATGAACTATTACTTATACATCTGTGACCTACCCCTACCACACACTTTTGTACATTTTTCCTTTACTGGTTTGGTATACAATATCTCTTCCATGTCATTTTTTTTCTCATGCTTTTCATGTCCATCTTGCCATTGTTACTCCAAACAAGGTGAACCAAAAGACATTGAGATGTTTTCAACTTCTTTTAATACTTTGAGGATAACAGTACTTTATTTGGGTAATGGTTATTGGAGTTTAATTATGAAATAGAGACAATCCTGTAATTTCATTGCTCCCAGAATCTTCCTATCAATCTATTAGTCAACAAACATTTAATAAGTGTCTTCACTATGCCAGGAACTGTGCTAATCTCTATTTATATAAGGCAAAAGACAGTTCCTGTCCTCAAGGAGCTTGCATTCTTATCAAGGAGACATTATACAAATATACACAAAGCTAGCTATATATGAAATAAACAGGGGATAAATAGGAAGGTGCAAGAGTTAAGAAGGGTTGTGAAAACTTCCAGTGAAAGATGAGATTTTAGTTTGCAAAGAAAGACAGGGAAAATAAACAGAAGGGAGATTGGAGAATATTCCAGGCATGAGAGATAGCTAGAGAAAATGTCTGGAATTGGGAAATGGAGAATTCTTTACTCATGGAACAGAGAAGAGGCCAGTGTTACTGATCAGAGAGAATGGTGCAGAGTGTAAAATGTAAGAAGACTGGAAAAATAGAAGACCGCAGATTTCTTTACCAAGCAAGAAGTTCTATCAGATTCTGTAAAATGGACATCAGCTAGGGCCTTTGTTGCATTATTTATGCTCCTCTGTGTCCTTTAAAAGTAACATGTATTGTGGAGAGGTAGTAGAGCTAAGAAAAACAAGATATGTGTTTCCTAGAGATTCTGAGTTTATCAGAGAGCTTCCTATATCTGAGAAATGGTACAGATAAGCAGTTCCATGGTAGGACTTTAATTATGTATTGTGTAACCACTTTTATTACTCCTCTGATAAATAAGGGCTCATATACCCTTAATTATATTCTTTCTTTTCCTGTAGGAAGTTGTCTGTATTGTGCCATGGTTACATAATGGGCTCAATGAAAAACAGATGTTTAGAGAATAGAAGATGAGATTTACCAGGTGAATGGGGAAACAATGACTATTCTGAATTGGTTAAAACCCCACTAACCATGATCTTTTGACTGTAGAAAAAGCATGAATACCTAGAGAGAGGTGGAGTTGGAGGATAAAATCCCAATCATTCTTTTGGGAACTAGAGAGGGCATGACGCTACCATGGGATGTCTAATAATGCAGTATAGTATGATATTTCCCATTAAAAAAGTGGGAAATCAGCATGTATGAGCTTTCCTATGGAAGGATATCTTGTTATTGGTCAACAGTGGTATATTGTAATTAAAATTACATCTCAGTTAACAAACTTTAAGAAGGTTTTTTTCTTCATCAAATGTAACATAAAGCTGTGTAGGATGTAGATACTGTAAAATTATATTTGCAAAAATCTTGCCTATCCTCTATTTCTGGTTCTACGAAATAAATACTATATCTATATCTATCTATACACACAAACATGTATATGTATATAGATTTAATGCATCTAAATATACATATGTGTATATATGTCATGCATTTCTTTCATGAAAATAGGAAAAATAGGATAAGGACACACATATAAATATATGAGAGAGATTATTCTTTATTGTATGCTGATGAGAAAACAGATACATGGATCAGAAGTGTCTTAAGTACATATTTTCTCCTCTAACCTCCAATAACTTTGTGGATTAATATAATATTGGAAGCAAAAATACATATATATATATATATATATATATATAATTTTTTGTGAAAATTATTTCTTCATTTTCAATGTATATATATATATATATACATATATATATATATATATATATTTGTTGAAGCAATTGGGATTAAGTGACTTGCCTAGGGTCACACAGCTAGGAAGCATCAAATGTCTGAGACCAGATTTGAACTCAGATCCTCCCGACTTCAGAGCTGGTGCTCTATTTATTGCACCACCTAGATGCCCTTTAAAGTATAAAGTATATTTTTAACTCTGAAGTTATGAGATAACTTTTTCTACCCTAAAGAAAAACATGTATCAACATATATCATGTATGCATTTTAGCTTTTTAAAAGGAATATTTCAGCATGGAAAAATATCTTTTATACCAAAATATTGCTAAATCAATAATAATAATAAAAAAAAAACTTTTGGCGTCATTTGCTTCTGTTTCTGCTATTAGAAGAAATCACAGAATTTCAGATCTATTTCTCATATACTTAAGCACGCTCTAAACTAATTGAATAAGTTCATTATTTTTTTCCTGTATCCAGTTGGTTTATACTCAGTTTCACAAGAAAATAGTGCTGATGAAAGGACAAGGCTTACAATCAGAATCTTGTTACTGTTTGAGACTTGGGAATGACCATGCTCACTTACTTTATCCTGGACCATCCTAGGCCATTCTGGGCCAGTCATCTTGACGTCATTGGATTTTGATGACTTTGGAGGAAAGAGTAAGGCTAATGACCTTTAGAAAGATGATTACCCTCTATATCCTTCCCAACATCAGTCTCTTGACCTTTATCTTGCATATAGATTTTAGTGATTTTGGAGGAGAGAGTAAAGCTAAGGATTTTAAGCAATTCTCCTTCAGTTGAATCCAATTCATTTGCAAATTGAGTCATTAGTTTCTTGATATCATTGGACCTTTTCAAGAACAAGGATGAACCACAACAATTACAACTGGCCCATTGAATTTGAAGAGAAACGCAATTAAGCACAATGGAAAAGACACTGGATTTTAAATTCCAAGACCAAGTTTAACTCCAAACTATAGAAAACTATAGAAAAAAATCACTTTCTCTGAACCTCAGTTTCCTTATCTGTAAAATGTATGGTTGGATTATTTGACCTATACATTTTCTCCAAGATGAGATTCTGTGATTCAATCAGCTACATGTTTCAGCATTTGTGCCTTCCAATTCTAGCTATCTTTCCCATCCATTTTTCTCTTCTTTTTCCCCCTTCATTCCTTTCCTCTTTTTTTTTTTTTTTTTTTTTGGTTTTACCCCAAGGTCTCCTTCATACTATCAGGGATTTTAAAGGATTCAGATCTCCCTGAATTATTTCTTTCATAAAAGAATTTTTGTACTGGATTTCATTTCATCATAAATTTTAGGTGTTTTTTTTTTTTCTATGATGGTGTGTGCAAGACTGCCTTGTGCATATTGATCAGTTGCTCAAATTTACATAAGCTTAAAAACCCATGTTTTGGAATTCTAGGCTACTGTTTCATTTTCTTGAAGTATAATTCAACTCCTAAATTTATTAGGAGTACATTCCTAAAATGTCTCTAAGTATATTTTTAAAAAAACAGAATTAATCTGAGAATTTTGACAAAATACGTCAGGTCTTATTCAATTTATTCATAGGAAGAGGAGAAGATAAAGAAAGCTCTATTCCCTGAATCCTATACCAGGGTTTTTACAGGCTTTTCTTTTACATAGTGTAATATCATGGTTGTCAGAGATCCACGTATTTTCAGGAATTCCTAGAGGGCGTCTTATAAACTATTACTCTTTCTCCTATAGTAATAGAAATTTAACAGATAGTCTGACAACCAGGGATAACTGTATCCCTAGCAATTAGCACAATCTCAAGCACATAAGTGCTTAGTAATTGCTTGACTTGAATGAATGTAATAGTTGTATTGAGAACCAATAAGTCACAAGCTTTGAATGATCTAGTATTTCTTAATAGTCTCTGAAATTTGGAAATGTATTAGAACACAGATATTCCACCTTAAAAATACTAAAAATGACCCTTCCCTTTTACTGTATTGGCAACAACGTGCTACTATCCTGTAGGTTCCTATGACTCCTTCCACCAGATGAAGCAGTTGTGATGTAACAACTGGGTCACCGTCTTAACAGCTTTATTATACTGTTGTTCATGTGTTGTGCTTTCTTTTTTTTTTCCCTTCCTTGTTGACAGATTTAGAGCACTTCATGAAAGCAATAATTGGTCTGGGAGTAAAGCTGGCAGTCTTCCCCGGTAACGCGCGAGAATCAGGTTGCTGTGGGCCTTTTAACTGTTCAGAAGCAAACAGAGCAGCCAGCGTAATGTAGTTTCATTAGAAAAGCACTGACCCAGTCATCACAGCCCATTACAACCCTTTTGGCCCTCCAAGAGTGGAGTTCTCTTTATCATTCCTCTAGGTATAAGTGTAGAGACACAATGGAAACAAGACTTGGCTTACCTGGGTGGCAGAGATGCTGGGAGAACAAAACATTCTGCTATAAGTAGGATGACCTGGAGTCTGATTTTAGACATTGAGAGAGGACAGGGAGCAAAGGTAAAAGTAGTCAACCTTCATAAAAAGGAATCAAAAAGTGAAATTGAACTTGAGAACATGAATTTATTCTCCCCTCCACTCCCCTCCCACCAACAGGAGTAAATTCTGTTAACACCATCAGGAGGGAAATACCCTACATTAATTTTAAAAATAGACATAATTTGTAGTGGTTGATATGCTATTTTTTCAAGAATAATAGAATAGGCTTCCCCATCCAACACCAACACCAAGAAAGATCCCCCTCACCTTTTCCCCTCCAAAAACTCCTCTATTCCTCAAATTGTTTTAATAGATTTTTTTTTCCTGAAAAGACAACAAAACCTGGTGATATTTATTAATTCAAAAATGTTTTATTTTATTAAGCACTCTTCTAGATAACAGTGGATAAAAAGATTTATTTTTTAGAATTCCCCTGTTCTCAAGTAGGGCAAAAAAATAAACAAATACGTTGTTAGTCATTTTCAATCATGTCTAACTAACTCTTTTATGAACTTATTTGAGGGTTTTTTATTAAAGATACTGGAATAATTTGCTATTTCCTTCTCTAACTCATTTTATAGATGAGGAAACTGGGGCAAATAGTGTTGGAATCCTTACAAACTTCTAACTAATTAGAGTTGATCTAATCTTACAAGAAGATTTTGGCCAGAACCTGAAACAAGGTACTAAGTAGAACTAATTAATACAAGGCTTGTGTTCACACCTTTACTCATTGGAGTTCAATGAGTTCACACCTCAGGGGGAGATGTTGGAATCCTTACTAACTGCTAACTAATTAGAGTTGATCTAATCTTACAAGAAGATTTTGGCCAGAACCTGAAACAAGGTACTAAGTAGAACTAATTAATACAAGGCTTGTGTTCACACCTTTACTCATTGGAGTTCACAAGTATGCCAGCTTCACAAAGTAAACTTTCTAACTTCAAGGGAGTTCACACCTCCCATAGTGCTCTCTGGCCCAAAGAGCTTTAAGGGAGGTGTGAACTCATTGAACTCCAATGAGTAAAGGTGCTTTAAGGGAGGTGTGAACTCATTGAACTCCAATGAGTAAAGGTGCTTTAAGGGAGGTGTGAACTCATTGAACTCCAATGAGTAAAGGTGCTTTAAGGGAGGTGTGAACTCATTGAACTCCCATGAGTAAAGGTGTGAGCTCTTTGGGCCAGAGAGCACTATGGGAGGTGTGGACTCCCTTGAAGTTAGAAAGTTTACTTTGTGAAGCTGGCATACTTGTGAACTCCAATGAGTAAAGGTGTGAACACAAGCCTTGTATTAATTAGTTCTACTTAGTATCTTGTTTCAGGTTCTGGCCAAAATCTTCTTGTAAGATTAGATCAACTCTAATTAGTTAGCAGTTAGTAAGGATTCCAACAAAATAGGATTAAGTGACTTACTCAAAATCACACAACTGTCAAGTGTCTGAGGGCAAAATCTAACCTGAGCTCAAACTTGACACTCCATCCATTCTGCCATATAGTTGCCCAATACACAAATTTTGGTTAAAAAAATTATATATATATATATATACACACACACACATACATACACACACATACACACAAAGAGAATGTAATTTCAGGGAAAAGGTATCAACAACTTGGAGAATCAGAAAATGTTTTACACAAAAGGGTGGACTTGGCCTAAGTCTTAGATGAAGCTTGTGCTGCTAATAGTTAAAGTTGAGGGGAAAATGCATTTCAGTCAGGGAGGACATTCCATCTAAAAAGCACAGGGATGGGAAGTGGAATGTGCTTTATCAAGATAAAAAAAATAGACTATGAGTATTTAAGTATCAATGTTTCTGGAAGCCATAATCCAGGTTGATAATGACTGATTTTATAAGCAATTTTTGAGGAGGGATTTGTAGAAAGGAGTGGGTACAGGACACTGGAAAGACAGAAGCACCATCAAGCAAGGAAAAAGTGCCAAGGAACAGATAAGCACCAATTTAGACAAACATTTTATCATTTATATGACAGATATTGTCATTTCTAAATTAGAATTCTAGTCTTTTGATGGCAAGTGATATTTTTATTTTTATTTTCTATCTTTGTTACCCTATCACCTAACAAAGACAACCATAGTGTTTAATAAATGTGTGAGAAAGATTATACTATAATCAATTCTGATGGGCGTGGCTTTTTTAAATAATGGGATGATTCAGGCCACTTCCAATGGTCATGTGATGAAGTGAGCCATTGGTACTCAGAAAGAGAACTGTGGCAACTGAATGTGGGTCACAATATAGTATTTTCACTTTTTTTGTTGTTGTTTGCTTGCATTATGTTTTCTTTCTCATTTTTTTCCTTTTTTGATCTGATTTTTCTGGTGCAGCATGATAATTGTGGAAACATATAGAAGAATTGCACATATTTAATATATATTGGATTACTTACCATCTAGGGGAGGGGTTAGGGGAAGGAAGGGAGAAAAATTTGAAACACAAAGTTTTTCAAGGGTAAATATTGAGAAGATCTGTGTATATATTTTGAAAATAAAAATCTTTCATATTAAAAATAAAAAATAAAGAATATGTACATGTTAAATTGAATTGAATTGTGATTAAACAACATTTAATTTTTCTCTATTGATTCACAGGCAAAATTGTGAAATAGGATAAAACAGATTTAGACAGTGTGCTCTGTTAAACTATTTGCTAGAAAACAGGAAGACTTGGATTTATATTCTATCTCTAATATTAACTAGCTGTATTACTATGGAAAATCAACCTAAACCCATTCCTCAGTTTTATTTATTGGAAAAATAGAGATAATATCATTCATAGGACCTGCCTTACATGATTTTCATAGAACTCAAATGAGATGTTTGTAAAAATCTTAGAAAGATTAAAATACTATAAAAATGGCATTTTAATACTTCAGCAGAATAACTTTTGAGAGCAAGTATTGTTTTATTTTAAAATTTGTTTCCTTAGTACCCAACAAAAGGTCTTGACCTTGGGTCCAAACACTATGAGATGCTCCACAAATATGTATTTAGTTCTCTGAAATGATTTTTGATAAGCATTATACATCTTTATTGCTGTAAAAGTTAAAACAAAAAGAAATTTATTTCACCAGCCTGAAAATAATGTGATCAAACCAGTTGTTCATCAAAGTTTACTTGATATAAATCATTATTCTCCCTGGATTAGAGAGTATATTCACCAGACTTAGTAAAAAATCGCATGATCTGAGATATTTTTGATTGTTTTACTCCTGTAGAAATAGAATTATGAGATAATATATAAAAGAGAGAAAACTCCAGGAGAAATCAAAGACCTTCACTCATTTTCATTTCCCTCCAGGGCTCACTCCCAGCACTATGTTATCTAACATGAGGCGCTCCACAGATAACACTTCTCATGTAACTTTCAGCCAACTAAAGTGAAGACCACAGGAGCTCCAGTCCAACTGTGCCACTTGGTTTGAAGATAAGGCAAGAGGGGTGATTCCTTGAATAAAGAGTGAGTCTCCTTTTTTTCTAGAGAAGAGAAGCACTTATCACTGGGAAAAGAGCCTTCACTCTTAAAAAAATAAAAGGACATTTTTCATCTCACATGAGAAGCACAGTTCCCTCTTGTAACATTAAAAGCACAACCTCTGAAACTCATTAGGATGAAACTGAGAAGGGAAAAAAATAAGAAGCCAACATTTATTTATTGCCTCCAGTCCTTGCTTTGCAACCAGAAAGACAATTTTTATGAATAAAAAGAAGAAACACAGGAAGCAAAATTTTAAGTACTATGGAAAGGAGAAAGAATAATGTTACAGGTTGGAAAAATATGGGCTTTTTAGAATGTTTCATTTGGCTGGATTCAACAGTCCATTTACATTTTAAAATTGTTTCTTCCCGTGACTTTCACTAGCATGATATAAAGATTGTTTACAATAACATGAGTAATGGAATTGTCAAAAAATCAAAATTCAATTACATATTATATAGAATATGAAGTTGTAGACATAGAGAATCTCTAAATTTCTTAACATTTCTAGCTCTCTATTTTTATAATCTTATTACTGGTGACATCTAAACTTTAGTTACATGTGTGAAGTTTACAGAGATTTCCTGTTTCTCTACGTCTCTCTTGAATAATCTCTGGAAACATTCATGTTTGTCAAGAACTTTGGGCATTAAATCTGAGCCTTCCTCAATTACCAGTCTTGTCTGAGTATCTTCTTTTTTTTTAAATTTATTTATTTTTAATACACATTGCTTTATGAATCACATTGGGAAAGATGGTCTTTGATTCCAAGAATATTGCTTATTTTCATATTTCACAATTGAAACAATGGAAAGATGGGATGGAATGGGATTGCAGTTATAAGTAATTTTGGTCAAGAATAAATTTGCTGCCTCATGTAAGAAAGAGGGAAATAGTGGCAGAAAGCATCTGAGTGATGGGAGAAGAGGGAAGAAGAGGGGGATCATGGTGAAACATCTCAACTTTTTTCTGAAGGATATCAAACAAGAGGCTAGGCAGAGGAAAATCATAGGCAATTTAGGGAGAGTTGGAAAAACCCCTTTTTTTTTCTCAGCAGGGAACCTAAATCTATTTCTTTCCAGTCCTTCTTAATTCTAATTCCTTTCCTCTGGAAATTATTTTCTAGTCATCCTATATATTGCTTGCTTTGCATATGTTGGTTATCATGCTATCTATCCCATTGGATTGTAAGAACAAGGACTGTCTTTTACTTCTTGTTTGTATTTCCAGCACTTAAGTCAATGCCTTACACACCAAAAGCACTTAATGAATGTATGTTGATTTATGTTGATTCACATATACACACACACACACACACACACACAGAAAGACAGAGACCCACACATAGACACAGAGACACATAGAGAGATTTTCCAAAGTCCACAGATACATTTCTGAGATACATAGACATACTTAAATCTGGAAAGGCTTCCCACACCTTATTTTCTTGCCCTATAACCAATAGGGCTTCCCCCATGGAAATCAGAAATCATCTCATTTTTCTCATACCAAGTTTATCTCTGGAAATATCAAAATACAGATCATGTTTCTCTGTGTGTGTGTGTGCATACATGCATGTAATCTCATTATTTGCATGAGAATCTCTGTCATCTACAACCAGCTCTGTCTCAAATACAAAAATTAGTTGAGCTGGTGGAGAATGAGGATCATAGAGACAGCTTCACCCAGGAGAAAGCAGAGCCCAATACTGTGGATCTTTGCACCTTTACTATATGAGTTTATACATTTTAAGAGGTCAATAGATCTTTGATTTCAATGGTTTGGCCAATAAAAATAATAGATCCTTTCTCTTTATATACATCCTTTCTCATTTATATACATTTTATATTAATCCTCAATCTTGTGAATTAGAATTAGAATTCTACTTAAAAAAAAAAAACTCTAGAATTTCCTTAGACAATTAATTTTACTATATGTTTGTGAATGCAGGATGCTTTGCATAACTACAGTATGGAAAACTGGAATGCATTTTACTTCCTCCAAGGGAGTGCTGTTCCATCTTTATCATTTCAACTCAGAGATACAATGAAATTTACTTGTTGGGGAAAATGCTCAGAGTAATTGCTGTGTCTCAGTTTCCCTAATATTTCAGCATGCATGCTGCGTACCAAAATCTTAAAGAACTCACTGGTTTTTCCTGTATGCCTAAATGAGAGATTCTGCAATGATCAAATGAATATGACACTTAATTTTTATGGTTTTCTTACAAAGTCATGAACCATTTGATTTTTTTGATTATGAACGTGTCTTTGAATATTTCAATTTCTTCTACAAGAAGGTGAGGGTGATAGAAGATAAAGAATATATTTAGCAGAGTAGTCAGCAAAGTTGTCTATCATCATCCGGGATCAATTAATTGCAGTCATCAGGGACAACAATTTAAACCTGAAACCTGAATCACTCCATTGGGAAATATATGAAAAAAAAAAAAAAAAGATTAGTATTCCTTTTGGATTCATGTTGATCTATGTGAAGAAACATCCCATTAGAGCTCTCAGATACAATCATAAAATAATTGAGACTGTATCACGAGAACTCTCAACTTACAGTTGTTACTTTCTAATTCAATGCTTAGAATGGGAGAAAAATGAGGGGAAAATAGCTACTTTATTCCTAACTTTCTAAACTTTTTTTTTTATCCCATGCTTAGTTACCATGGAAAATATTATTGGTTTATTTTCCCAACTTAATTTTATATTTGCCACCAGTAACAAAATTACATCTAAGAGAATGTAGTATGACAAGCTAATTGTAAAAGGAGGAAAGAGGTTTTTGTGATTTCTGATTCAATAACCAATTCTGGTGAACTTTGGGCACAATTTCTATATCTGTCTAGCTAGCCTCTACTTGTCATGAACTAAAAGTATGCTCATGTCTTTGCTCAATCTGTTCATTTTGCCTTTGGATTCTTGGAATATATCTTGAATTTATCAATTGATAATCCTTGGAATTGAACCCTCACCTAGTCTGTTCTCTGTGATGATTCTTTATTATCATACTATTTGGTCTCCTATTTTTTTTTATCTGTATCTCTGATTTGTTTTGTCATAGAAGCCTCTTCATCCTTAAAACTAATTTCCTCTTTCCCCTTCTTTTAAGGAGGAGGCGTAGGATATGTACTTGTTTATTCCTCTGCAATCTTGACATATCAAGAAAGGACTTTGTCAATCATGATCCTAACTGGTCAGCTTCACCACCTGTATTTCAGCTTCATTTTATATGATGTCTTCCCCTATTTGAATGTAAGTTCCTTGAGAACAGGGACTGTCTTATAGTCGCTTTTCCCCTTCTACTTTTATTTGTAATGTCAGAACTTGGCACAATTTTTGGAAAATAGTAAATGCTTAGTAAATGTATCCTGTTAGTTTTCATGAAGAGCTTTCTCCTCTCTGTGGTAGTGTTTGGGCTAATAGACAGGTGACAGCTCCCATGCTCCCTCTTATGGTAAAGCACCAGAACCTCAGCTGAGGACTCCATCTGAAGCTATGTGTGTAGCAGCATTGAGAAGGGCTCTTGAATTAGAGAAGTGAGGGGCAGCAGAAATATATTTCTTGTTTCCAGACTTAATTTTTTAAGTCATAAAATAGAGAAAGTTAAATTAATCTCTTATCATTTCTGGATCTCATCTGAATCCAGAATACTATATACATGCCATAGCTAATTAATATAATGAGGGTCAGGACATAAAATGAAATCTAAACCTTGAATATTTCATTGATTCTATAAATTCTTTATGTCCAATTCCCAATTGTGATTGTTGAATGTATACACACATATTGTAGACATGTAAATTTAAATTGTGTGTATTTGTGTGTGTGTGTGTGTGTGTGTGTGTGTGTGTGTGTGTGTAAATTTTGTTGTTCAATTGTTTGGCATCTCTGATCCTTTGTGACCCTATTTGGGATTTTCTTGGCAAAAATACTGGAATTGTTTCCCGTTTCCTTCTCCAGCTCATTTAACAGATGAGCAAGGTAAACAGGATTAAATAATTTGCCCAGAATCATATAGGTAGGAAATGATTGAGGCCAGATTTGAACAAGAAGATTCATCTTCTTGACCCCAGGGATAGTACTCTATTTATTGTACCATCTAGTTACTCAGCATAAAATAGATGTTTAACAAATGCTAGATATTCGGGTCAGGGAATCCTTAGTGTTCAAATTCAATTCAAACACCACCAAGTGAAAACCAAGCATCTAAAGAATTGTTGCATGATACATTTCAATATAACTCAGTAAGTATCTTTCAAAAGTCTATTCTGTGGAAACATTTTGTTAGAAACAGAAGGAGAAAAAAATGATAAAATAAGAAATAGCCCAAATGGACAGATTTCAGAAAAGGCAATTTTCAGAAAAAAAGAAATCCAAGCTATCAGTACCACATAAAATGCTGCAGATCATTAATAATTAGGAAAAAAATATTAAAGCGACTTTGTGGTTTTGCCTCACATCCATTAGAATGTAGGACTATGAATTGGTCCAGCCATTTTAAAGCACTATGGAACTATTTTCAAAAACCTGCCCCTTGACCCTGGGTAATAGGAGCACATAGTTCAAGTGATTTCATGAGGAGAACCTGTAGGACACATATTCTACTTTGGAAAGAATTGAGCCTTTGAAGTGTAATCCAATTGTCTGAAGTATAAACAGTAAGCTTCCTTGTTATAGCACTATTCCACTTGAAGAGTAGAATTCATTTTCTTCTTGATCTGGGCATGGTGTGTACAGCAAAGATGTGATGCTTCAGGGAATGAGATAAAAAACTAGTTCCCCCAGTCAAAAGTGGCCTGGTTGCAGTGTTTGTGATGTAAAAGGAAAAAAAATAACATATAACTGAGAGTAATCATGAACACACACAAAAAAAATGAAGAGACAGGGTGGAAATGGTGATCAGTCAGATTATAAGCTTAAAAATCATTAATTTTATATTAATGAATTAATAAAAATTGTTTTAATTTGTCAAATTTTCAACTATCACTTCAAAAGTTATTATATCTATATTTTATAGAATTTATCAATTTTGATGTTTGTTGATAAACCTTTATTATTGTAAAAAAGAAATAATAACAACAAAGCTCAACAAAACTGAAAATTCTAAATACAATGGGTGAATGACTTCCTTTCCATTTCTATTTTTGTTTTTCCTTTTTTTCAAGAGCCTCATGGGTAAAAAGGGGGAAAAAATACAATGGAAAATAATGGTGAGATCCCAGCAACAACAAAAATAATGCATTTGAAATATTTTAAAGAGTCAGGAAATACCTTTGAATGGTAAAGTAAGACTCATCTAACAAATGAATAAATTGAGTCCCAGAAATATGTCCCAGCTATAAATCAAATCCAAATTATCTGGCTCAAATTCAGTGCTTTTTCTACTATAAAACGTGAAGGACTATGTTTAGAGCAATAGAAATGTCACAAATACTGCTTACACAAGGGATGAATTTGAAAGGAACAACACTTTTGGGGAAGAATATATTCATGTATGTTTGTTGGAAAACATCCCTCCCATTTCATATAGTCACATTTTATCCATGGACCGCATGCACCAACAATGCCATCCAACGATGTCATCTTCACAACTGTAACTTGACAAATTTTCTTATCAACTCTCAGGCAAATGTAATTACTGCCATTCTTCAATATAGAATTAAGATATTTGTGCTAAGTAAATTCTTGCACTCTCACAAATTAGGATTTCATTGAGCAGCATGAAGCCTCTGGTACTATCTGTCCAAATCCAAGAATTTTCTAGGATATGCATTTGGTCCTAGCAGCTAAACCTTGTTATTTGACTATAAGAATTGAAGAGCAGTATACAACTGGAATTTAAGATTATATTATCCTTTCTTTGAAAAAAAAATACACTTTAATATTACAATAAAAATGTAGAAGCAAAGCATACCAGGGAAGTACAGATAAGAATTTGGAAAGTGTTTGATTTATTCTACTAGAGTGCTTTTCATTTGTTGGAATGACTTGACATTTAAAAATGAGTCAATAATAAACTACATGTGTGACTATGAACCCCACCAGGTGAGACTTTGGATGATAGAAACTGTTTAAATAGAAGATAGGAAGACTCCATTCATCTTTTGCTGATATATTAACCCAGTGTCAACATAAATCTTTTTCATCCAGGACATTTTCTGATTTAGAATTCTCAAGGTCACCATGGAAATTTTCCAGATGTATTTCCAAACAATGAACATCTTCATAATTGGCTATTGTCCTTGATACTTATTACCACAAATAATTCTTCAAAGCAAGAAGTAAATACACAATTGTAATCATTCAGCATTTCTTCAAAAATTAAGATATTGTTATATTATCTCAAGGGATTTTACCTGTAATTTTATCTGCTTACAGAAATTCCAGTGTGTAGTCCCAGTGTTAAAAACACCTTCTTCCATTGGAACCTATTCACTCATGTAAAACTTTAATAATAATAATAACTAGTATTTGTATGGTGCTTTATGATTTGAAAAGCATTATATTCCTCCATCAGTTTTTGAGGTCAAAAATATTTATCACCTTGGTGGACAAAAATTGGAGAGTGTTAATTATTTCATACCAAATTCCCTACAGCTTTGTAGAATCTGACAGAAGTCTTGCTCTACTGGCATGATCTTTGATAAGTCAGGATCACTTCATATTTTAGTGAGGAAAAAGAGTAAATCTTTAGAGAAAATGTCATAATGATGATGACTGTCATGGTGGTGGTGATGATGACTCAGCAACTGATATTTTATGATATTTATATTTTATGGCATATAAGATAATATATTTGATAGATGGATGAATGGATAGATGGATAGATAGATAGATAGATAATTTACCATTTGTTACTTAGGTGCCTGAAAATGTGTTAAGTATTGGAGATATAAATATTAGCGAATAAAATAGTTTCTACCTTCACACATTTCAACTGTGCCCAACTCTTCATGATCTTATTTGGAGTTCTCTTGACAAAGATATTGAAGCAGTTTACCATTTGTTTTTCCACATCTCATTTTACAGATGAAGAATTTAGGCAAACAGGGTTAGGTGACTTGTACAAGGTCATTTAGATAGTAAGTATATGAGGCCAGATTTTAACTCAGGATGATGAGTCTTCCTTACTTCAGGTCCACATTCTATCCACTGTGCCACTTAGCTGCCCTTCAAGAAGGTTAGGGATCTTGAAATGGGCTGGGATCAGGCCTTAGGAAGGAAAAGTTTCAAATAAGGCAAGACTTTTAATAGTGGTATCAAACAATCTGGAAATAAATCTAATCAAGAGTGCAATGAACATGGTTGGGTCACCTCATAATGTTTAACTGGAGATAAATATTTGCTAGAAGTTGCTAGGAAGTAAAAGGAAAAAAGAAATAACCAAAAAGTGTGACATGATTTCTCATAATGAGCTCTCCTCGGCCCTTTTCTGTGCTAGTAAGGAGTTTTGTGAAAAGAAAGAATGGAAATGAGCCCCATCACTAACATTAATTGCCTGTTCCCTCTGCAGTGGAGTGTAGCCCAGAATAGGCCAGGATGGTTCTACCAAAGCAATTCAAACTACTGAATCAAAGAAATATCAAGAGCACCCTCAATGTGACCCTCAACTAGAGAAGGCTAATTTTATCACAAGATTGACATTAGTAATGAATTATAGAAAAATTAGCTAATGATATTACTGAGCTAGATAAAATGTTATCTATCACAGGAGAAATGCTGTATACATGCTGTTATATGGGCAACTGTCCTTTTGACCATCAAGAACTGTCTACACATTCCTTGCATTTGGGAAAAAAAACACATCATTCCAATGATCATAATTGAGTATATTTCCAAAATATCAGTTTAACAATGATCCATGTTTTTTTTTTCATGTTTCTCTGTTCCTTCTTTTTCTTTCCCTCATACAGATACACTGAGATAGCCATATTTTTGCTATCTTACATTCCTTAAATGAACTCTCTTTACTTCTGCCTCTTATATTCACTATCCCCACTGAAACCTTAATTCAAATGTCACTTTCTATTCAAATCCATATTCTGAATCTCCATTTCTTAACATCCCATAAAATAACATTGTATTTACATATTTATGTACATTTTACTTTCACCCAAGAGATTGCAAACTTCTTAATTGCGCAGGAACTATTTTCACGCTTGCCATTGCATGTCGAATGAATTAATGAATGTATTAATGAATGAAAAAAATTAAAGCATTATTAAATTCTTACCATGTTTCTCCTCTTGGTCTTTTTGTATAGTAGATGCTTTATAAATGCTTGTTGGATTAAAGTGAAATGAATTTTGATTTCTTGTCTAAGAAGAAAAAAGTTTTATCTTAGATTCTAGTGTGATGAGAATGAGAATCTTTTGGCTTCCTCAACTGTAGGACACCTTGCAGAGAGTCTGTTCTTTCATCTTTTCGTTCCTAAAACTGTAGTTGATAAGTTATAGGTTTTTATTTAGAAACTCTTTCACTAAATATTTCATATGTTGACATTATGACATTATATAATTCGATTTTAAATTTATGAAATCTTTGTGGGGAAACTTCCTTCTGATACAAAGAGTTCAAGTATAATCTAGAGAGTCTGTACTCTAGTTATAAAGCTCTGCAGTAATTATTTGAAAAGTTCAATGTCTGATGCTCAACATGACATGAGGAGTAGTTGCCAGAAACCCTTACAAGAACAAATATGAAAAAATTTATTTAGAAGCTGAGGGAAAAAATAAAACCAATCAGCTAACTATATCAACAACTAGGACTTATACCTTAGCCCACTGAAAATTCCAATGTCCATCAGTGAAAAATTATATACTGAGACTTGTATAGTCAAAGCTGCTTAAAGTCTTGCCCTAAGTAGCACCCCAAGAGGGGTTATTTCCTTTTTAGAAGTGACTTTTAAGTGTTATGATTTCCCTTTATACCTCCTTTATTGGTGTGCTGATTATTGCAGGTATACTGCTGATACCTTTCAGCATCATGCTTCTAATATACAGAGTCCCATCTTATTTATCACTCTTCTTGTATTTTTCCTTAGTCCAAAACAGGGTATCAGTCTACTTTACTTGGGGACAAGATTTCCAGCATAGTCGCCAGAAAAAGAGTACTATGTTCACAAAATGTTAAAACATTTATTCTAACCAGGTTGATTCTATGTTTTTTTTTTTTTTTGGTCCATCTTGTGTAGTCTGGTTTCTGTAAACAACAGAATTAACTGAAATTGGAGGGAACAATTCCCCATTCTCTTCCAATCCTCTCCATTCCAGTTACACGTGACTCTCCTTCACTGCCTTTGACTCCTGTCTTCTCCTCTGTCTTCTTCTCTCCTGTCCTCTCCTCTTCTCTATTCCTCTTTTCTCTTCCTTTTCTTTTCTCCTTTCTCCTTTCCTCTTTTAGTCTCTTATCTTTCTGACAGTCTGTCTCTCTGTTTCTCTGCCTGTCTCTCTGTGTCTGTATCTGCGTCTCTTTCTCTCTGTCTGCGTCTTTCTGGGTCTGTGTCTGCCTGTTTTTCTGTCTCTCACCTTCTTCCCTCCTCTCTTTCTCTACCTTCTCCAATTTCCTCTTGTCTTTTTCCCTTTCCCATTTTGATTAATATTAGTAATGACTTGTCATAAGTTGCACTCAATTACTCTTTGTTGCTTAGACTATGTAGATTGAGGCAGGTATGGGAAAACCAAGAAGAATTATTCAATTTGCCTTAGATTGTTTTCAAAAAAGGAATAGGAAAAAGAGGGGCTGTAATATTTCCCAGAAAATCCATGTGCTTTTCTTGAAGAGATTTTGAAATCTTTCTATACAATATATGATCACCATGAAGCAATGCTAGCAGCAAACCTTAGTTGAATCCCACCAATCTATTAGACCATTAAATTAAATCAGAATCTTCCAATTTCCCTGTGAAGACTCTTCTATAAATTATATTCCAGTAACAGAAAAGGCCATTAAAGAATAAGCATCTTTGCATTTTTTGTTTTCCTTCTCAGTTTTTTTCTTTCTTTCTAGATGTGATTTTTCTTGTGCAGCAAGATAACTGTATAAATATGTGTATGTATGTATTATATATATGTATATATGTATATATATATATATATATATATATATATATATATATATATAATATATATATATATATTGGATCTAACATACTTAGCATGTATTGGACTACCTGCCATATAGGGGAGGAGGTGGGGGAAGGGAGGGAAAAATTTGAAACAGAAAGTTTTGAAAGGGTCAATGTTGAAAAATTAACCATACATATGTTTTATAAATAAAATGCTTTGATTAAAAAAAGAATAAGCATCTAAATTGAACTGAATAAATCAGAAAAATTTTCAGTCTTTCTTTAAGAGAAGAAAGAAAATGACACTCAATTGCTATTGGACAAGCTTTTGCTTCTCCAAAGAGGTTAATGCAAAGTTTTTCTCAGTGTACTACCTTACATATCTGTTGGGTCATGTTACAATTTCTAGTTTGATAATATGAAATAATCTAATAATTAGTCATCAGTGAAAAGGGTTACTTCAGAAAATAATGGATTCTTCCCTATGAAATTCCTTCAAGCTGAGGCTGTGGCCACTTATTTTCCCCAAATTATACTTTTTCTTTCCCCTCTTCACTCCTCACCAGTCTTTTGCTTCTGACCATGGCTTCTCTCAATCTTCCTCCCTTTTTATATTCCCTCCCCCTTTCTTATAGTTTTTCCTTTCTACTTCTGTTCTTCCTTCTATTACCCCCTTCTGCTTTTTCCTTTCTCTTCCTACTTCCTTATAGGATTAGATAAGTTTCTATATTAAACTAAATATGTCTGATAATCTCTCTTTGAACAAAATCTGATGAGATTAAGGTTTCACACAATACTCCTCTCCCCCCTTCTTTCCCTCAATTATAATAAGCATTTTTTTTTTTTTTGGTTCTTCATGTGATGCAATTTACTCCATTTTATCTCTCCTTCTCTATTCTTACAGTGCTATCCCTTTTACAATCTTAGTTCATTTTTTATACCATCACAATAAAGTCAAATTATGCCTACACCCTCAAAGTATACCCCTAACAAAGATACAGTTTTCAGGAGTTAAACATATCATCTTCCCATATAGAAATTTTAAAATAGTGTTTTTTTTTTTCCTCATTCCATTTTACATTTTATGCTTCTCTTGAGTTCTATATTTGAAGGTCAGATTTTCTGTTCATTTCTGGTCTGTCAAAAATAATGAAATTCCTCTATTTCAATGAAAGTCCATCTTTTCTCCTGAAAGATAATACTTAATTTTGCTGGATAGTTGATTCCTGGCTGCAGTAAAAACTCATTTGCCCTCTACAATATCATATTCTAGGACCTTTAATTCTTTAAAGTGGAAACTGGTAGATCTTGGGTAATCCTGATTGTGACTCCTTGCTACTTGAATTATTTCTTTCTGGCTACTTTACAGTATTTTCTCCTTGATCTGAAAATTCTGTACTTTCATTATAATATTCCTTGGATTTTTTTATTTGGGGATCTCTTTCAGGGGGTTATTGATGGATTCTTTTGATAGTTATTTTACCTTCTGATTCTAGGACATCAAGGCAATTTTCTTTGATGATTTATTGAAAGATGTTATCTAGACTCTTTTTTTTCATCATGGTTTTCACGAAATCCAATAATTCTTAGATGGTCTCTCCTGCATCTATTTTCCTGGTCAGTTATTTTTTCCTGTGAGGTATTTTTGTTCCATTCTATTTTTTCATTTTTAAAATTTTTGTTTGACTGATTCTTGTTGTCTCATTGAATCATTCACTTTAATTCTAATTCTTTAATTCTAATTTCTAATGAATTATTTTCTTCAGTTAGCTTTTTTACCTCCTTTTACATTTGGCCAATTGAAATTTAAAATTAAGTTGTTTTATTTTTTGTATTTTTTCCATTTCACCAATTCTATTTTTAGAGAGTTTTACTCCTTTTCCATTTTGCCAATTATGTTTTTCAAGGACTTGTTTTCTTCCCTCCTGGTGGGCATGGCCAAATTCTGCTTGTTATGCTGGGACTCACTTCTGTAATTGTGTTAGAGGTCTCACAACTAGTCTGCTGATCCATTGGCTTCTGAAACAGGACAGAATAATTGTAGTTGCTGTATTTTGGCTAAGAGCCTCCAAGTAGATTCCCCTGATTCATGGAAGCTTGGTCTCTGCACTGAGCCTATGCTGATTTGCTTCCCACCCCTGCTCAATTGATACTGACTTTTCCTGAAGTTCTTCCAAAATATCTACTGCTAGAAATTTGTTACACTCCAAGTATTGTGGGTTCTGTGACTCTAAAACTTATTCAAAAGCTTGATCTGATGTTGTTCTGAGAGAAGCCAAGAAGAGCTCAAAAACCTGTCTACTCTCTGCCATCTTGGCTCCCCTCTTTTAAATACAAATAGAAAGGAGGAAAAGAGAAAGCTATGAAAAGAAACAAGCAAGTCCAAGGCAGTTAGAGGGAACACTAAGTAGATCAGCCTGTTGAGAGCAAGAGGCAGGGAAAAAGTGTGGCTTGCTGGTAGGGTGGAGGTCTTTGAAAACTGAGATGATGTAATGGTGAGTATATTGAATTTAGAGACAAGGACAGCTGGATTTGTGTCTTATCTATTAGGCTTACTAGATATGGGACACTCTAGTCACTTACTCAGTGGAATTAATGACATTTGCAGTACCTACTTTACAGGATTGTGAGACTCAAATGAAATAATTTAGATAAAGAACATGGACCAGCCCTCTAATGTCCCTTGATGAGAAAGTGTTCTCTCATCATTGAATAACATTCTCTTCTAAATTTGCAGTCTTAAATAGCTGCCTAGATTAGCTAACTGAGAAAAATAATGATAGCAATAATAATGATGAATAGAAAGATTTGAGGTTTTAAATTAAATGATCAAAAAGTTTTCTGATAAAAAGTTCTCTTTTCCATGGTAATATGCAAACAAAAACTTCAAAGAAATATCATATATATATATATATAGCAATAGTGGCTGATAACATCAATGTTTTTCCTATCAAATGAGGTTGTTAGGTTTTTTTTTTTTACACTGAGAATTGAATTTAAGAAATGGCATATGAAACAAGAAACAATTCTGATGTCTGGAAGATATTTATTTGGAAAGAAAGTTCTTTATTTAAAAAAGCATCTTATTTTCTATGGAATTGAATATATTCTTCAAAATGTATATGAACAAAAACTTTCAAAATGCCATTTCAATTCTTAGGATTTATATTATTTCTTTTGTATGAATGTTTCAGTCCAGATGATAGTATTTATTCTATTGTAATTTCATTAATTTTGGATCTCTCTGATGAATGTTATCTATTATATTTTCTGAATGTGTGATTTTTATTATATATTTTCATATTCCCCACGATTTAAATGACCTCTATTATTTTTTCATAGCTTCTCATTGTAGTTTCTTTTTTTTTCATGTAGTATAATAGTATTTTGCTTTTTCCCCCGATACACATTAGGAAATTTTTTTAGTATTCATTTTTACAAGATTTTGAGTTTCAATTTTTCTCTTTTCCTTTCCTCCCCTTTTCTGAAGAAGATAACACATACACAAAATAGATTAAAATACCTATCCCATTCACATATTATTTTTATAATATTTGTATGTTAGTTACAGTTGTGAAAGAAAAAACATATCAAAAAGAAAAAAATGAGAAAAGGTAAGGTAAGTTAAAAAAATGCTTTGATTTGCATTCTAAATTCATTAGCTCTTTATCTTTTTTTTTTAATGTAGCATTTCCCTTTATGAGTCCTTTGCACTTGTCTTAGATCATTGTAATGATGAGAAGAGCTGAGTCAATCATAGGTGATAATCACACAACGTTACTGATACTATACACAATGTTTTCCTGGTTCTGCTCATTTCACTTTGTATCACTTCATTCTACTCTTTTCAAGCTTTCCTGAAATATGCCTGTTCATCATTCCTTACTATGTAATAGTATTCCATTACATTCTATACCATAGCTTATTTAATCATTCCTCAATTGATAATCATCCATCAATTTCCAATTTTCTTTTTTTACCATGAAAAGGCTGCTGTAAATTTTTGTGCATGGATATCCTTTTCCCTTTTTTATGATCTCTTCCAGATATAAATGTAATAGTGACATTGCTGGATAAAAGGATATTTACAGTTTGGTTATTCTTTGGGCATAGTTGCAAAATGCTCTCTAGAATGGTTGGATTAGTTTAACTCCACCAACACTGCAGTTAGTGTCATAACTCTCACATTCTCTCCATCATTTATCAATATCACTCAGAGATGTGAAATGGTATCACAGGGCTGTTTTAATTTAAATTTCTCTAATGAAAAGTAATTTTAAAGCACTTCTTCATTGCCTACAGATAATTTCGATTTCTTCATCTGAAAATTGTCTGTCCATAGCCTTTAAACATTTTGGGGGGAATGGCTTGCATTCTTAAAATTTTGTCTTAGTTTTCTATATATTTGAAAAATGAGTATTTTATCAGAGACACTTGGTCATAGGCCTTTTGGTCCTTTGCCTTCCAGAATATTATAACCTAAGATGTGCAGTCCTTTAATACAGCAGCTGTTAGGTCCTATGTAATCCTGATTATGGCTCCTTGATATTTAAATTGTTTCTTTTTGGCCATTTGTATTTTCCTCGACCTGATAATTTTGAAATTTGGCCATTTTTTATGTTCGTTGGGGTTTTTCTTTTAAAGCCTCTTTCCTGAGATGATCATGGGACTTTTTTTCAATGACTATTTTGCCCTTTGGATTGAGGACATCAGGGAAGTTTTCCTTGATAATTTCTTGAAAGATATTGTCCAGATCCTTCTTTTCATTATAGCTTTCAGGTAGTACTGATTTTTAGCTTTTAAGGTATTTTTTCCTAAATTAATTTTTGCATTTTCTTTTCCATTTGGCCAACTGAACTTTTTAAAGAGTTGTTTTCTGTAATATTCTTCTCTAAAATGTTATTTTCTCTTGTTGGGGTTTCCTTGGGGTCTTTGGAGGGAGCTTTTTTAGTTCAGTAATCACCCCAACTGCAGCCAGGTATTAAAGTCCAAATCCTTTATTGTCTCCTTCAAAGTCTTGTCTCCTTCACTTGGGGCTCAGCTAGTTTTTCTGGAGGACTTTCGGATCTTGGTTTCAGTGTTTTCCATAGGACAGCCTGTCACTACTTCTCTGTCTTCTTTAGTTCTGTCCGACTGCCTTCTCTGGCTTCTGAATCTCCCCGACTCCAAAGGTTTCTGCTTCAGCCTCCAGCCACCACAGAGGTAGAAGATGGAATGAATCTGTCTCAGCCTCTAAGAGCTTCTAGTGCACTTGCCTTCTTGGCCCTGACAGCTCCTCCTTATATGTTCCACACTGAGTATACACCCATCACTAGGAAACCATTATTTGTTGTAGGATTAAATCAATGCTAAACTTGATTTAATCACTGTCTCTTCAATTCCACTTACTTAGCACCTTGTAATAATCTTAGCAGGTTTCTTCAGTTGATTTTTTAATTTACTTTTCCATTTGGTCAATTTTACTTTTTAAACAATTTTCCAAGCTGTTCACTCTTTTTAAAAATAATTCTTGCAATATTTCTTATATCTCTCTTATATGGTTTTTAAGCACCTTTTTGAACTCTCCCATGAGTTGTTTTTTTTTGTTTTTTTTTTTTTATGGTTTTGAGACCACTTTATGTTATCTTTGGGGTTTTGCTCACAAGTATTTTGATATTGTTGTCCTCTTCTATGTTTGGTCTTGGTCTTCTCTGTCATCTCTCTGTATCTGTATGTGTGTATGTGTCTGTCTTACTGTCTCTCTTTGTCTCTTTGTACATATATATTACATATATTATATATCCATACATATACATATATATACACATATATAATATATCTGTTTATGTATGTATATATATATCTGCATGTTTGTGGATATGCATGCTTATGTATACATATATGTACACATATACATATATATATGGTATGACAGAGAAAGAGAAAGAGACAGAGATATTTCTTATCTGTATGCAGCAAGATAATAAAATGACAGACTCTCTCCATATTTAATTTTCTGTTCTATTCTCATTTTTCTTGGTAGTTTGATTTTTTTTGTTGAATGTTTATATTAGGAAATATACTTGAAAATATATAATAAATTTGGCTCTCATTTCATAATCTAATCTTCCCCTTATCCTAAACATATTATATCCCCCACAATTATATATTCAGGGACTCGTGTCACAGCTTGGAAAACTCTTGTTTAAATAAAGTAACAGCTTCACAGCAACATAGGTTAGAGAAAACCAATGCACAATTATAAAGTTATATACAAATTTAAACATTTATTTTCAACCAGGGAACATAAATAAAGTATCTGGGGAAAACTCTGCACTAGACACAATAAATACAAAGACAAAATCAAAAATAACCTATTCCCTCAAACTTGAAAATTTAGTGAAACCTAAGAACTACTTCTCTTTAAGTTTTTAATACATCTAAACTACACAGAATCAAAAATGTAACCAATTATATATTTTTTATATATCTTATATCTTATATATAGGTTATATATATATAGATATAGATATAGATAGATAGATTATATATAGGTTTATATCTTATATATAGGTTAGCAACTTCTGCACCAGGGCAAGTAGAATAAAGATTCCTTTTTTGAAGCCTGGCTCAGCACCATGTCACTGCAGTCAAATACCCCATGTTCTTATATTCAGCAAAGATCAAAGAAGTTCTCAAAAACTGTCACCAAAAGCAGCAATCATCTTGGAGACAGGAAGTATCATCATCTTAATACAGTCTTCACTATCATTAGATCAAGAAGGAAAGCAAGATAAGTCGCATCATGGGAAGCAGGAAGGCTTATTGCCAAACAGAAGATGGGAAGCTTTATATTTAAGATAACAAATACACTGAACCCTCCTGAAGCCCACAAATATCATTTAAATATTCCTGAACTCTTGCCACGAAAGGCCTGGAATTCTGCCTTACCTCTTGGCTTTATGGTATTCTTGAAACTTTTCCAATGTTTACTGACCTCCTAGCCTTGAATGTGTGCCAGCTCTGCATATATCTGCCAAGGTTTTTCAACTGGTTTTTTTCCAACACTTGGATCAGCCATAATCAATAGCTTTCCATGACCTAGCCCTGATATACTCACACCAGCCCCAAGGCTGAGCCATTCTCAAACTGAATTCCATGATCATAAAATACATCATATCTCTGATTACCATTTTCCTCTTTTTATTTTTTAAAGTATCCACCTTCTTATCTTTTGCATATCTGTTTCCCTCCTTTACTATACTTCTTTCTCCTTTTCTTCCATCATTTTCACCACCATTTTATATCATTCTCCTCTGATTTTCTGCAATTTTTGGGTTTTCCCTACATTTTTTATCCCAATTGGGAAAAAAAATTATTTTTTTTCATTTAAGATTGCTCAAGGATATTGTTTGCCAAGTCTGAGATAGTATTGAAGCATAAGAGGAAAACCAAGTAAAAGTTATGCATACTTCTACATTTTCTAAGTCATGAGCAAAGTAAGAGCATTTATAATCTACAGATCGTTTTTATTTATTTTCAGTTATCTATTTATTTATTTATTTTTACAATTAATGGTCCCTTTTGAAGGCTTTCTTGGCAATGATGCTGAAATTTCTTGCTATTCCATTTTAAAATTAATTTTATAGTTAAGAAATCTGAGGCACACAGGGTTGTGCCTTGCCCAGGGTCACAAACCTAGTAAATGTATGAGGCCAGATTTAAACTCAGATTTTCCTGATTTCAGGCCCTTTCTATCCACTATGCCACCTATATGCTTGCCGATGGAAAGGAAGAAAAGATTTTCAGCAAAAGTCTCTTAGAATTCAATCATATCTTGAAAGTACATTGAGTAAAATTTGAGAAAATATATATCTAACACTGCAAAATCAAATAAGTATTATCACTAAGAATGGAGTGGGCAGATGCATCTTACTATTGTGAGGTCCCATGATAGACAGTGTTAATAACCTCCTAAAGCAACTATCAAGATCTATTACCCACTTAAAGGGTTTATTCCTTCTAAGTAAAATAAAGTCAAAATTTATGATATCTATGCATCAAACAATTTCATGAGACTTTTGGAAAACTTCACTTTGTCTGTAAATTAATATTAAATTGCTTAATTCAGTTCAAATTTCAAATTCAACTATGTTTCAATTCTTGTTGAATCTCTCTTGACAAGATCTTTCACATCCATTTTGTCTATTCCCTTCTCTGCTCTTACATTTCACCCAGCCTAGATTGGGACCTTATTGCCTGTGACCTGCACTACAGTTATTCCTTCCAAATCATGACTTTTCCCATTGTGGTTTCAATATATCATGGGTTGGCATAAGAAATTAAAGGGGAATTTTTTGGTAGTTTTATGAAAGCCACATATGATACATCAAAGCAATGAGAAAATATAGAAAAAGTTTAGAAACTCAAAAATGCATACAATATAAGCATAGTATTATATAACAGACTCAAATATCTTTTAATACCATAAACAAGCATAATTTCTTTTTTAAGGTTAAAATGAGTAAAAAGTTAGAAATTGAGAAAAGAATATGAAAGCCAGCAGATCATACACAAAAGGCTATATATATATTCTTATAGCCTGTGATCAGTTAACCCAAATTTTGCAATACAGTACTTTAAACATTCCTTAAAAGAATATATTTCTTCTTTGATATGAAAGGAGGGCCAAAATTTTTATGCAAATTTCCCAAATAATCACACCCCTAACCAAAACAATGTAGAAGAGATTATCTACATTTTGGACTTCCTGTCTCATGTCTTTTTCCCTTCAATTAATATGTCACACATTTGCCAAAATATTATTCATTAAACAAAGACATGAATGTCACTCACTTACTTATCAATCACTCATCCCTCCCTAATCAATCTGTAATCTTTTAAAATAGCCTTAAGTGCTCCATAATCTTTAGCAATTGTTACTAATCATGATAATCAAATTAATTTCATACATGTCACAAACTAGCTTTTCCAAAGGGATTTATAATAAAGTGATAGTTTTCTTAAAATAAAATAGGACAACTTGACTGATTGATACTTTTTAGAGTGTCCAAAGTTATGGTGAAGGTAGATGGGGCCATTAGAAGATTTTTGCTTTCATAATGCCTTTTCCTTTCTAAATAAATATGATTAAAAAACATAGGACTTTCAGCAATATAAAAAATTAAAATAAAAGAATCACTAAGAAAAAAAGATGTAAGGGACTTCAGAGACCATGTAATCCAAAATAGCTAATTCTCCATGCAAATACTAACCAGAGCAAACCTAAGCAACTCCAAAAAAAATTAACTCTATGATGATTTGGTCAACAACCTGAGATAACCTTAAAGGGACAGGCCCAAAACATTTTGAAGCAGAAATGAACTCAGGAACAATAAGTCCAAGACATATGCCACATATATCAACCTATGATAAAAGAACTGTTAAAACAAAACTCAAAGAAACAATATTCAAAATCTCATTTAACTTTTTTTTTTAATTTACTAGTATTTGTTGTTAATTTCTTCCCTAACTAAGGCTACAATGCCTATCTCTCTCTTAATTTTTTGTGGATATATATGTATATATATAATATAATATATATATATATATATATAATTTTATTTAGATACATCTAGAAATCATTTGCTATTTGAATCATCCCTAGGCTATCCTTGAACTTAATAGTACTATATCGGATTGCTTCTAGGTGTTATTTAGAGAAAGATCCAGGCTTTAGTTCTTCTACTGGCTTATCAGAAAAGGATTTTTCTTCCTGCTGCTAACTGTAATCACCAGATTTATTTCTCTGTCCTGAGTTAACTCAGGGATGTACTTAAATATTGTGTGAGAGAATACCTTTTTTCCACAGTGCCTCATGGTTTGTCTATACCTACCTCTAATGTCCTGCTTATATTCTGTCCTGATGGAAAAGGCCTTAATTATCATGCAAACAGAAATTATGTTATATTTTTCATTTTGGATGAATTTTACAACCAATTATGATTAAAGTTTACCTTAATTGTCACAACAACCAGATCCTTCACATTTACTCTTATATCTGTACTCTTATCAATGAATCATTTATATTGAACTAGGAAGTTTTTATTTTTTGAACAAAAGTAACGTCACATCCCTAGCACTACTACCATCACCATTATTGACTTGAATTCCTTCAGGACCTCAGCTGTCATCTAGGATAATCTTCTTTTTAAAGATCACACTATTAAGATCCAAAAATATTGAGTAACTTAAGTATATAAAACATAGGAAGCAAAAGTGTGGAATTTCACCTAATTTAAAAGGAAGGCTTCATAATGGTGATCAATCTTCTATCTCTTCTGAACTGCAATATACGTATACCCACTTATTTTTAAAAAATGGGGACAACAAAGAATGGTGATGGTGGGGGTGCTAGGGATGTGATGTTACTTTTGTTCATAAAAATAAAATAAAATCTTTCTAGTTCCTTTAAAAGTTATATAATATGATGATCAAAATAAAGAGCTCATAAATGTAAATGATTTGTTGATAAGAGTGATAGTAAAGCTAAACTTTAATTTCTTCCTCCTCCATTTTCTCTCTTTTATCCTCTTTTTTCTTTTGCTTCCTCCTATTTTCCCTCTCTCTTCTCATTTCTGATAAAAAATACAGGACATACATTTATGAATACATTTAATGCAAGAATATTTTGTTTGACTGTATGTTTTGCTTATTTTTCTTTTGTTTCTCATTCTTTAATTGAAGTGAATAGGAGTGGAAAGAAGATGGGAAAAATGATGGGGTTAGACTCAATTGGACCCAAGACATCTTTTCCAGTACTTAATTTATGATCTAGGATGCCATGATTATTTGACCTTTAACAATATAGCTCAAGTTCTTTCCATGTATTATTGCATAATCTTTTTTTTAATTATTATTGCTAACCCTTTCTGGCCATCCATGTCCTTGTCACAATCTTTAATATTTGAAATGTCATTATCTTTAGAAAATACTTTTCTGAGGGTGGAACCAAGATGGTGGAGAGCAGACAGGATTCTCGGTGACCTCCTCTGACCTTCTCTCAAACCAATAGCAGATTGAACTCTAATCTGGTTGTGGAGCCACAGAACAAATAGGAGCACAACACATTCCCAGAAGAAGATACCTTGGAAGAACTTCAGATCAGATCAGGGCAGGGGGACAGTCTGCAGGCCCAGAACATAGCACAGGGACCCGGGGCAAGGAGCTGGGGCAGGAGTCAGAGTGTTACTTGGGGTCCTAGTCCAGGGAACCTTCTGTGAACCCGGCATCTGGCCGCAATTACCCAGCACAGTAAGTCAGTCAGAAACACCTGCCCCAGGGCAAAGTAAAGCTGCCTTAGTCTCTTTGCCCTAAAAGCTGATCTCAGCTCCTAAAAATAAGCAAAAAAAAAAAAAAACAAAAACAAAAACAAAAACAAAAAAAAAAAAAAACCCAAAAAGAACTCTGACCAAAGACAACTTTTATGCAGAGAGAGAACAGACCTCACACCCTGTGGTTCCCAAAAGCCAATCAATCCAAATGAAGTCCCAAAGGAAGATAAGAGCTGGTCCCTTTTTCACAAAGATTTCATGGAAGATTTCAAAAAGGATCTTAAAAGAAACTTAGAAGAAAAATGGGGAAAGGAAATTAGATCTTTGCAAGAGGGTATGAAAAAGGAAAAACAGAAATTATCTGAAGAAAACAACTTAAAACTGATTTGATGAAATGGGAAAAGTATATAACTCCTTATAAAATAGATAAGAAAAAGATACCAATTTGTTAAAAAACAGAATTTGTGAAATGGGGAAAAATGCAATGAACAAAATAATTCAATTGGCCAAATTCAAAAGGAGCTAAAAAGGTAACTGAAGAAAATAATATTCTAAAAATTTTCTATCTAGAATTTGTAGAGGGCATTCTCTATAACAAGAGTGTAATCTTTTCTCTGTTTTATACCTTGGTGTGTATAACCATGGGAGCAGTGAAGAAAGTTTTCTCACATATATAAATCAAGATCTTTTTTGATATTAAAAGAGAAGACTAAAAGAGGGATTCATAAATTGGGGTCTGCCAAATTGATTTTTATCATCATCATCATCATCATCATTGTATTTCCTTTGTTATTCTCCATTTTATGTTATGAATTTAAAAACATTATCCAGAGATGATACACAAGATTTCATAAGATTTCCACAGGGATCAATGTTACCAAAGAAGATGTAAAATTCTCATATAAAGTTTTAAGAAAATACTTGATTATTAATATGTTCTTTACAAGACAAAAGTAAAGGTCTAGAGCAGTATTAAATGCCTCAGAAAATTTTTTTTTTTAAAAAAGACGAGTAATAATCATGATTTCAAAAAAAGCAAAAATAGACCTACTTAGAAGGCATGAACATTTTGCTAAAAAGTACCATAAACAGTGGAATGATATCAAAAATAAATTTAAAGCCAATATCTCTAATTAAGATATCATTTCTCAAGTATTATACCAAATACAGAACTGAGTCAAATTTCTGAAACAATAATTATTCCCCAATAGATAACTGGTTAAAGTGGTAAGTCATCCAGTATCTTTGCCCAAAAAAACCCTCAATGGGATCATGAAGAGTTAGACACAGTTGAAAAATGACTGAACAACAACAAAATTGTATGTGTATTCTGTCTTCAAAATAAATATTAAGAAAAATACATATCATATTTTTAAAATTTCAAAGTTATCTGTATCAGATATATTAGAAATGACAACTGTGAGAAGGGATGAGAGAAAAATAGTTATAAATAAAAATAGTTATAAAAATAGTTATAATAGTTGGCTGAGTAGTGAGTTAGTTCAACTATTCTGGAGAACAATTTGGAACTAGATCACAAGGTCATAAAACTACATAATTTTTGACCACTGCAAGGTTATCTTTGCAGTATCCCCAAAGAACAAACAAAAGGATCAATGTGTACCAAAATATTTATGGCAGCCCATTTTGTGATGACAAAGAATTAGAGATTGATCTCATCAATTGGGAATAACTGAACAAGTCTGGGCATATGATTATGGATTATTGTGCTGTGGGAAATGAAGATGGGGTGGTTATAATAAAAGAAAAAATACTATGATACCATGGTAAGACATATGTAAATTGATTCAAAGTCAAATGAGACTAAGTGGGAAATTATTGTGCATAGTAACAGTAATTTTGTAATGATGATTGTGAAAATTTTGGCATTCTGATCAATATGATGATGATCCTAGACAATTTTTAGACTCATCATGAAAATAATGCTACCCACCTTGAGAGAAAATAGATAAACATTGAATGAAAATTGAAATGTAATTTTTTTTTATCTTTGGTATACTTGTTATTTTTTTTGGCAATAGAACTAATATGGAAACATTTTATATTTCACATATATAATTATGTATTGATTGCCTTCTCAGTGGATGAGAGGAAGAGAATGTAGAAATCATGTTTTTAAAAAGAGAAAATGTTTAAAATACCTAAATTATATTTTAATGTTTAAAAGCATGTAATTTTTATAGAACCAACAGTTTTTATATAATCTGTATGACATAAAGGGCTATAGCAAAAAAAAGGACCAAAATATTAAAACATAGATATTATTCAAAGTATCATAAAATTAAAAGTGCTATATAAATGGATGTTATTTCAAAGAGTGGTAGAAACAATTTGCACAGTAGTTGAGCTTATAATAACATTAATATGTGATAAAGACAACTACAGACTATATCAGCATATGAGGATTTATTATTTGTTATTTTGTAATTATTCTAAAGGCAGCCAGGTGGTTCAGTAGATAGATCACCTGGTCTGGAGTTGGAAGAACGTAAATTCTTTTCTCCAAATCTTGCCTCAGACATTTACTACTTGTATGACCATTGGCAAGTCACTTAAACCTCTTTGACTCAGTTTCCTCATCTGTAAAATGAGATAGAGAAGGAAATGGCAATCCACTCAAATACCTTTTCCCTCACCAAAATAATAACAACAATACCCTCAATGGGTTTATAAAGAGTTGGACACAATTGAAAAATGACTGAACAATGAAATTTTATGTGCATTATTTCATCAAAATAAATATTATTAGTAAAGATACATGTCAGATTTTTAAAATTTCAAAGTTGTTTTTATATCTGAACAAATGACTATAGAAATAAGACTTTGAAAGAAGATAATCCATAAATACTTCAAAGTGCAGATAATCCAATTTAGGAAGAAGTGACTATTTTCATTTCATTTATTTGTTTTTACTAGTAAAGCAGTAGCCATTTTAGGAATTACAGAGAGTTTGATCTTTATTTCTTCATAAAATGTTCCCACAGACAGTGCCAGAATGTAGGTATAATTGTATTTATTTGAAGAAAGTTTTTTTTTAAGTAGATTACTGTGTATAGCATTTAGGAAATTGAAAACTTATCCTTCATAATAACTTTTGTCCTCCTTTTCATCACCATTTTGAATAATATAATTTCACAGAAATTCATCTTTAAATCCTTTCCCTGTTTTTATTGGTTTTATTGGATACTAAGTTTTTATTGGTGCAAAGCCTTGATATCTAAAGACTTCAGCTGTTTCAGCTGTACAGCAGACCCTGTGTTGGGTCTATATGACATGGACTTCTCCAGAAAAGCACTATTATGTTTGGAATTGTGTGTAGATCAGAACAATTATATGTAGAATATGTTTCACCTTTCAACATATAGCTCATAACTGTGGCAAGATAAATTGTGACTTCTTAATAGAATCGATTTTTAAAAATTAAATAATTAGTCTAAAATTGACCTTAAAAACAAAATTAGCTCAATTCTGATTTGTATAAATTAATTTAAAATTGAATCTATATTTTTCACCATCAAGGTCAAGAAATACTGATCATAATGGTAAACTCTCCAGATTTATGTTATATTCAACCAATGATATTTAATATTTGAAAATGTTAGGACACTGATGATTAGGGATAAAAAGTGATTTTGCTCCTGAGTTTAATGGAAGATCTATTACTGCTTTAAGAAATTGAAGAGCATTACCTAAGACAAAATATAAAAATCAGCATTTCCAGATTTGGGGAAATGCATAATCCTGGAGCTTATCACCCAGGAAAATAGGTGTGTTTAATGTTCTGTTTCATAAAGTTAGAATCCTTTTGCATATTAATGGGATATTAAATATGTCTTTATTACTTATTATTATGAGAAACTTCCAGTGAAGCCATTTTGAAGTTTCTTCCATACTATGAATGAAGGGCAAATCTCATCAATGAGATAATGACGTATTGCAGGACTTTAAAATAAACTTTGTGAGATCATAGAGACTGATATGATTTACTGAAATATTAAATTGTATACATCCTATTCCATGGAGACTCCAGTGTATCGATCTAGTGTTCATTGTCCATCCAAGAGACAATGAAGTTATAAAATATCCCAAATAATTGTTCATATTTATATAACTTTTTCATTTTTTGACTGACATGATTTTATGAATATAGGAAACTTTCAATAAGAAAATAACATCAAACCAACCTGAACAAGATTTGATCCAAAAATCAAGTTATAGCCATTTCAAATAGTCAACTTTTAAGTTGATAGCAAGTTTTCTTCATTAATGACATAGATTGGTATTATGGAGCTTTGGAATCCAAAGTAACCAAATTGAAGGATGACTCCAGAAGAACCAGATAGATGAAGATACTTGTGATCAAAAGTAAATATGAGAATTTTTTGCATATTAAAATATTTAGGGGTCATTGATGAGTCCTTCAAGATCAAGGTGTTAGATGTCTTCAGTATACTAAGGAACATGGCGATATGGTATCCTATTGCCTAGTAAATAAACTCCAAGCTTCCTTTTAAATAAGTCTTTTAGATACAGGATAATTTCTAAACTTTCTCCAGACTCCCTGGATTGTGTGTGAGGAATATGAGATCTCTTGAGCATTGTAAGGAGTGGATAAGAGTTGTATACTTTATAATAAGGTTTCTGCCTAGAATCCAGTTAATAAATTATGGGAACCACATATAATTGCTCTGCTCATACAGATGAGATAAGAATAGAGCTGAGGAAAGACTATGTCAACGAGAAAGCAAATGATTTAGAGCACAGCCCAGAATACATTCAAGGAAAGGAAATAGGAAGGGAAAATAGTAACTATAAGAGTCTCTTTCCATGTCTTAGTCTGCCATTCACTCTAGTTAAGAATACATTTGGTATAATAATGAGATCCTATGATATAAGCCCAGTTTGTAAATATCTGGGGCAGAAACTAATTGGAAGCTAGGATAGGACCTCCAAGACAGCATAAACAGTGAGCAGAAAAAAAGCAGCATTTAGAGTCAGTTTGACTGGAAAATGAATGGATGCCCATCAATTGGAGAATGGCTGGGTAAATTGTGGTATATGAATGTTATGGAATATTATTGCTCTGTAAGGAATGACCAGCAGGATGAATACAGAGAGGCTTGGAGAGACCTACATAGACTGATGCTAAGTGAGATGAGCAGAACCAGGAGATCATTATACACTTCGACAACGATATTGTATGAGGATGTATTCTGATGGAAGTGGATTTCTCTGACAAAGAGACTTAACTGAGTTTCATTGGAGAAATGATGGACAGAAACAGCTACACCCAAAGAAGGAACACTGGGAAATGAATGTGAACTATTTGATTTTTGATTTTCTTCCCGAGTTATTTTTACCTTCTGAATCCAATTCTCCCTATGCAGCGGGAGAACTGTTTGGTTCTGCAAATAGGTATTGTATCTAGGATATACTGCAACATATTTAACATATATAGGACTGCTTGCCATCTTGGGGGGGGGGAGGAAGGAGGGAGGGGAAAAAAAACGAAACATAAGTGATTGCAAGGGATAATGCTGTGTAAAAATTATCCTGGCATGGATTCTGTCAATACAAAGTTATTATTACATAAAATTAAATTAAAAAAAATAGAGTCAGTTTGATTCCTAGTTTTCCCCACTATTTAAATAATGATCCTTTTTGAAGTTTTGGTTCAAAAAGAAGGGGATACTTTCTAAATATCAGGGACATGAGTGATAGAGAAAATGTGAGTCCAAAGCCTGATATTGTATAGGGAATTCCTGGGTCTGGGATATTTTAGAGACAGATTTGAGGTTATCTGATTTGAAGAAGGTAACTATGGGCACCTGGCTCATGTAGCAGTTATTTTAACATATATGTCATCTATTCTATTCTACCATGCTCAAAAGATAGAAGTTTGTTAAAAGGGAATTCAAATGGTAACAGGCAGAATTTTCTTGTGGATGGGTGTGAACCAAGAGTTTCCTTGGATAAATCTGCATGAACCACATGACTAGATTAATGAGAAGAATGAATTACACACCAAAGTAGTGAAGGCAGAAGAGTCAGATAAAGATTCTTCTCTGTGAGGGGTTGTTGCTTCCCTACTGCCTAGGTATGGGATAGTATCATTGTCATGTTGATCATGATGTGATGAATCCCAGCTGTTGATAATGCAGAGATTAACCATTAGGATAGTAGTGTACCCTCCTCATGGATAAGTAATTTGGAATCAAATTCATCAGTGGAAAAAGAGATGAAGGAGTAGATGATCAGAATTCACAGAGATTTTGCTCTAAGCCAAGACATCTGCTTGTTAGTTTTTCTATTGTAAACTTGTACATGTATTTGGATTCAGATATAAATTTAGCTACAGCTACATACTTCTGTAGTACACATGATGTGGATGTGGTAGATAGAAAACTGGCTTTGAAACAAGCCAAATCAGTGTTCAGGTCCCCTCTGACTTATACGAGCTGTGTGACACTGAGAAAATGATTTAATGTCTTCATGCTCTTAACAACTCTCTAAAACTCAAAATTGCAGATGGACCTGGCAAACATTGGTATAGAACATTTCTTTATCACGAAGAAACATATCTCCAGTAAAATCAAAAGTCTGTTCTTTGTCCATATTGGTAATGGTATTGATAGTGATATAGAAGAAGCTGTGATACACACTTTTTTTTTTCTGGTATAGGAAAAAATCCTCATGAGAAACCTTCTCATCTCAAGCTACTAAGTACCAAAAAAAAATGTTAATTCAGATTTTCTTTGTTCTTGGGCTAACTTTATCCATCCCACTAGATCACTCTTATGACAATTATTATCATTATGTACCCAGTGGGGGGGGTTACCTAGAAAAAAGGCAAAGGTGAAGAAAAAAATGTTGGAGATAATTTGCCTATTCTGAAATTTTACCAAAGTCTAACACTGAAAAAGAAGTGGAAAAAAAGAAAGAAAACTTCCTTAATTATATTCCTTGTTGCACTTATACCTCATGCCTACCATCCCCAGTTTAATTGTGCTAATATGAATTTCTACATTTTGAACTAATTGCCTCATCTGGGTAATTCTAGGGACTTAACTTTTTATAATATTGTTATTCAGTCATGTCCAAAATTTTTATGCCCCTCTCTTAAGTTTTTGGGCAAAACTATTGAAATGGTTTGTCATTTCTTTTCCCAGCTTACTTTGGCCCCAAGAAATTGGGGCAAACAGGCTTAAGTGACTTGCCCTGGATCACACAGTTAATAAGTGTCAGAAGTTGGATTTGAATTTAGGAAGATAAGTCTTTTATATATCAGGTCCAGTATTCTATCCACTGTACTAGCTAGCTGCCCCAATATTGATTCCTTGCAAAAATGTATTCTGAATCCAAGAACTTTATTTACACATGAATTCTGGGGATATATCCCTAGCTTATTTACACAATGGAATTCATTGCATAAGTTTACTAGTGACTCTGAGCAGTGAGGGATAAAGGATAACCACTGGGAGAATGAAGAAATTTGGAAAGAAAATAAATCTGGGGGATGTAGTCCTGGGGAAATTTAAAAATTTTGATTAGGACCATGTATATTTGTTGTGTTTTTTAAGTAATGGAGAATGGGGAGGAAAAAACATAAATTAATATTAATTTTTATAGAAATATTGAATTAAACATTGATTTCTTTTCTTGGAGTAGTAAATTGAAATGGTGATTCAAATGCAGTGACAGATCAGGAAGCCTGGCTGGTGTTCCTTCCCAAGAGCAATCTTCAGCAGTGGCACCTTGTTTCATCGCATATACCTTTCAGTCAATATCTATTATTTGTTTCTAACTACATTTAATTCAGCATTTTATGTTGTTATCCTAAGCTTATTTGGAAATATCGGGACATTAATTTATCAGAGGGAAAATGGACCAAATCCGAGTGATTTTGATTTTAATTTCTCACTTTGTAACTTCAAATAAACAAGCAACCAAATAAGTAAATAAATAGATAAATAAATACATTTATTTAAATGGTATTAGTACCGTTGATACAAATGAGATTTCCCATACACATTAGTAGACTTGATAATCACATTATAGATGTAAAGCTTAAAGGAATCACAGAAACAATCGTGTCCAACTCTTTGATTTCATAAGTGAAGCAACTGAAACAATGAAAGGCTGTCATTTGCCAAAGGTTAGGTAAATAGAAAATAGCAGAGCAAGGGGTTTGAACCCCCGGTCTTGTGACTTCAACCAGTATTTTTTTTTCATCTGCATCAAATAATCTGAGTTAGTATGACTTAAAAAAAATCACCATGAGTTTAACTTCTGATAATCAAAATATTAAGAATAACAGATTTTAAGCTAGACATGGCTTTGGGGCAACTCTAGTCCAACCAGCTCATTATACAGAAACAAAAACAAGGTCATAAAAAGACATTCCTTGAAGATGCAGACTAAGCACTATTTTCACCATGAAACCTTTCCCAATCACCTCGAAGTCTAGTGTCCTCCCTTCAAAACTATCTTGTATTTTATTCCCTTGTATATACTAATATCTATTCACCTTATGAGTTTCCTATAAATATTTATATATAATTGTTGGGTTTTCTAGTAGAATGTAGTGATCATTTTGTATTTGTGCATATAGCACCTAGCTCAGTGCCTTGAAAACAGTAGATATCTAATATATATTTATTGATGCATTGATTATCCAAGATAATAATAGCACAACAAGCATTTCTACTCAAGTCTTCAGATATTTGATTTGATATGTTTTCTAATCCATGATGCTGCCTCTGTAAACTTCTGTGAACTGAACTAGGCTGATCATCATAAGGCAGCCATCCAGCCTGTTTCTGGTCTGACTTCATGTTTTTCTTTCTTCATTGTTGCTTAGTTGTTTTTCAGTACCCAACTCTTTGTGATTCCAGTTGAGGTTTTCTTGGCAGATATACTGGAATGATTTGCTCTTTCCATTCTATCTTGGTGGTAACTACTAAAGCTTGTTTTACTGACAAAGCCTTCATGAACCAAAGGTCATCCCTAGACCCTAATGAGACTTTGGATTGGGAAATTCAAATATCAGATGAAGTTATTTTAGAATAACCTTGTTAAAATTCCTTCTTGGGAGTGGATACCAATGTCTTCTTTCATTTTTCAGATGCTTAAAAGAATTACATTCTCTCTAATATTCTTTAGTTGGTTTACAAAGTCTTTTTTAACTTTGTTTTCTATCCAGATACTGTGACTCTGTAGCCTAAATTCATGAAGACATTAAATAAATTATGTCCAAGAATATTTCTCCACGAAGATGCTTGTAATTCAGCATTACCTTATGGTTGAAATGACCTCGTTGCCTTAAGTCTAAGCCTGTGTCCATAAGTGTCCAACAAAGTGCCACATTTAGAAATATGTAGAGCTTCAGCATTTAATTGTGTTGGCATCTTAACAGCTGCTCCTTGCCTCTTTGGCAGATTCACTGCATTTTGGCAGATTCATACTGCGACAGATTCAAGTGCTGTTAATCGTGCAATATTTTCATTACGCTACTCAGAGGGGAGAGAAAGAACCTTGTGGATAGGGTAAGTGTCACAAAGGGGAATTTCAACTTTGAATTTAATTTTGCAAAGATTTTGTAAATAAATACTAGAATATTATAATCTTATTTAAATTTAGTAAAAGTTTCACAGAACTCATCCACTATTTAGAAAAATTCATGAATTCTTATATATCCTTACAATATAGCAATATATTTTTGGTGTCAAAGAATTGAAAATAAAATGGGTGTCTATAAATTGAGAACTTATTGAATAAAATGAGTTATATGCATGGTATAGAATAGTATTGTATAATGAAAAATAGCAAAGAATTTAGAGAAATGTGAGAAAAATTTTATGAATTAATAAAGAACTAAACAGAATCCAGAAAAACAAATATTAATTTAAGGTAGATTAATACTTCAAGAAAGTTAATGATATTATCAATAAAAGGAAGTCAATCTGAATTTTGAATAGGAAGTTTTAAAAGGAAGTAATAAAAGCTAACAATCTTAAGAAAAATATGGCAAATTGCTGAAAAAGCAATACAATTTAAAATAACTCCAAGGCATAATAATAAGATTAGCAAATATAACAAAAAAGTTCAGTGGCAAATGCTGGAGGACCTGTGGGCAAAGTGTAATAATAATAATAATAATAATACAATTGCTGGAGTTGTGAGTTAGTCACTGAAATTTACTGCATTGTGCATACCTTTTGACCCAGTGATTCAAGGTTAAAATGTAAAGAAATGAAAGAAGAAAAGAACAAAGAGACATAAAGATATAGATACATAATTTTTTTCAATAATAGCTTTTTCTTTTCAAAATACATGCAAAGATAGTTTTCATCATTCACCCTTCCAAAATCTTTTGTTCAAAATTTTTCTCCCTCCCTCCCCTCCACCCCCCACCTTTAGACAGAAAATAATACAATATGTCTTAAATATGTACAATTCTTCCATACATATTTCCACAATTATCATTCTGCAGAAGAAAAATCACATCAAAAAGGAAAAGAATGAGATTAAAAAAAAAAAAAAGCAAGCAACAAAAAAGGTGAATACACTATTCTGTGATCCACATTCAGTCCCCATAGTTCTATCTCTGGCTGCAGATGGCTCTCATCAACATAAGTCTATTGGAATCCCCTCATTGTTGAAGAGAGCCATGTTCATCAGAGTTGATCATTACATCATCTTGATGTTGCCATATATAATGTTCTCTTGATTCTGCTCACTTCACTTAGCATCAGTTCATGTAAGTCTCTCCAAGCCTCTCTGAAATCATCCTGCTGATTGTTTTTTTTATAAAACAATAATATTCTACAACATTTGTATACTATAACTTATTCATATACAATTTGTTTTTAATAGCACTTCATATATATATGTATGTATACATATATTCATATCTCTATATCTTCTCATATAGATCAGAAGCAAAAACTAAAGGTATTATTCTCCAATTGGGAAATAATGGTATATGAATACAAATCATGGTATATAAATGTAGCAAATTTTTGTTGTGTTATAAAAAATGCCAGAATAAACAGTTTCAGAAGAAAGTGAAAGTACTCCATGAAAAGATGCACAGTGAGGTCTATAAAATTAGGGAATAATTGATGTAATGAAAAAAACCACTTTAAATGGCTTTAGTGCTCTGATCACTGACTCAGAATATAAAAGAGAATTCCTGTCAAAGAGATGATATACAGAATGCAAAATGAAACCTGTTTCCTTGGACATTGTCATTAAAAATATTTTCCAAAGATCAAGAATATCAAAGAAATGAATGAAAAATTATGAAGAAATGTGGTCTAGCTGTACCAGATCCAAAAGGATCTCAGGAAGGGGAGGGGAGAGAGGGAGACATGAATTTGGAGTTCAAAACCTTTTTAATATGTTGAAAAATGTTTTAACATGTAATTGGGGAAAATAAAAATTTAAAAGCAATGAGAGACATTTTTGAATGTGTTTTTTGAGAAAATTTATTTTGCCTGACAATTCACATTTGCTATAAGAATGTTTTTCCTTTTTTCTCCATGGTTCAAAATGGGAGAAAGATAAAATGAATGCATATTAATGGAAAGAACATAATTTGATTAATAATTTTTAAATGTTCAGTTGGAACAAAAGTATCGATCTTCATAATGAGATTGTTTTATTTTGATTATTTATGTTAATAATTAATTAGAAATGGTTGTTTTTTTTTTGTTTTCTGGTTTTCTAAAATGAGATTTTTCAATTTTTTAGTATAATGAACAGACAATTTGTGGCAAATTTATGAGAACACAAGGACAAAAGTTTCACAGGACCACAAAACAAGAATGGCATGCAATCTGCATCCTCGGAGGGAATACACACATCAGTGACATCACAGATCCATCTAAGTATTGATTTTTTTAAAAGGATTGCTGAATTGATTGGAGCCAAAATGTTTCCTCTGAGTACGCATCTTCAATTTTGTAATGGAAATCAATGAGAAAGTATGATTTAATAAATTTAAAAGCCAACTCTTTAGAAACACGTATATTCCCTTAAGTGACTTGATTCTGTTTGTACTGAGCAATCTTCCGAGAAACTGTGAGTTTTCTCATAGTGTTGAAGAACTTCTCATACTTTGACTCTCTGCAGAAAGTTTCTTGAGTCATGTCACTTTTAAATGATTAAAATGACAAGTACAGAACTGCTTCTTCTTCTGGAGAGAACATGTATATTTTCTCATCTTTCTCATTCTTCCCAATAAAGATCACCTTGGAGAAAGTTTCTTTTATATATAACAAGGTGTTGTAAACCAAGGTTAAAAAATATTAGACTCCTACTGCTAGATCTCCCCAAATCCAGAGTCACAGCATCCTATTAAGTTAGGCATCTATTAAAGTGATATATAACTGGGAAGAAACCAGGATAAAACAGTTTCAAACAGTCCTATTCCCCCAAGATGGATCATCTATTCAAGAACCTTGAATAGTAGATTCATAATTTGTATCAGATGGGATAGGCATTATATGTAGGCCAGGAAAATTTACATTGACCAAATCAGTCATATTTGGGGGAACTTTTGAGGAAAACCAAAAATAATTAACATTTATATAGAACTTTAATATTTCTAACATGTTTTATAAATGTTACATCATTTTTATCTTTATAACAAGACTGGGAGATAGATGCTATATTATTTCCATTTTACAGAAGAGGAAACAGATTGGGAGGTTAAATAATGACCAAATTCAAATTACAACTTTCTAACTTAAGGTCCATCACACTATCTACTGTGTCACCTTGCTGCCTATTCAGAAACAAATGTCTGATTTTTACAAATAAAATGAAATTTTACCATTTTTTCATCAAACTGAATAAAAACATAGTGTTCAAACTTTAGACATATGAACTAAATATCTTTGTGTCAGGGAAAAAAAAGAGAAAGAAAGAAAAGTGAAATAGTTTGGATCCTACCTCTGATATTGATTAGTTCAATATCATTTATGTGCCCATATATGACATGAATTTTTCAAGTCATTTAATTTCAAAGAACCTCATTTTCCTGTTCTGTAAATTGGAAATAATTCTTGTACTGCTTACCTATGAGAATGAGGTGAAATTCAAAAGAGATCTTGAGTTTAAGACTTTCAAAAGTTAGCAGAAGTCAAAGGAAAACATCTAATCTATTATCTCCACACTCCATTTTTTGGTTGGCACACATTTAGCTGTGTGCAATATTTCCTTATTATCTCAACTAGGACACTGATATTGTACAAACTAATAAAATATACACAGATGGAGGGTAATCATATTTTCTCTTCTTATTTAACTAAATTGACCATAGGATATATCTCCACAGACAAGCAGCCCAAACACTTAAACAAAAGCCAGCTAAAATCATTGTCCTTAGTGTTAGCCGTGACCTAAAATCCAAGGTTCTGAGTTCCATAAATTTAATCAATCTAAAGAACTACTCTAACAATCACACCTTTTTTTGCTTACTTTGCCTTCACCCAAAATAAGTTCTGGGGAAACTCAAAATATAGTTAATTCAGGTATAAAAAAAAAGAATGCCCCCAGATCCTGTTCAGGTCCTTGAGAACACAATGCATCTCAAGGACAAGCCAACCTTTATTTCCAACATCTTAACTGTGGCCCAACATATGATAACGTGATGCCACATTAGCCTGATCCAATCAAATTACTCCTGCTAATACATATAGCCCAAGTCAATCAGGTCATCATCCATAGATATTGAGATTAATTATCCTTAACCTCCATATTACTAATAGTTATTTCTCCTAATTTTCTCAGTGAGTATGTTGAAGTAATGTGCCCTCCCAAAGAAGAAGAGTTCATCTTATAAACTCATCAAACTGATAAGAGAGATCCCATAATTAACCTCCTACCGGATAACTGCCTCTTGACTGCCTCAACTCATTAATATAATCAAAATATAGCAATAAATATCTGAGCTTCTGGGGATCTATTTTTTAGGTACAAATTACAGAAACTCACTAGATATTGCTGTAAATTCCATAGGTGGTTTTGTTTGTTTTGTTTTCATTAGAACAAACTTTTAAACCCATTCTTTTTTTATCATTTCCCTCTGATTGGACTTTACCTGCAGGATCAGCTGAAAAAAAAAGAAAAAAAATTTAAAAAGTTAATTTCCATAGTGGTTGGCACATAAGGTTAATAAAGATTATGGTGATGGGAGATTATAATAAAGACTAAAAGTATGTGCTCAAATTATGGAAATTAGAATTCTCTTTTACTCAAGCAACTTTTTCCAAAAGGAGAAAAATAGGCTTCATTAATATTTGTTACATATTCTTTAAATTTTAGCTATAGTTTAAATCCATTTATGAAATAGAGTTCATATAACTGATAAACATAAATTCCTTCATTCGCTGTTACCCAGCAATATTTACACTTGGTAACAGTATGTCTTTTGGAATCTTGGGTTTCAAAATGGCATGCAATAGTAATTTGTCATTTTCCTTCAAGTTCATTGACATTGTCAAGGTATGTTTAACCCAGCGGGACAACTTAAATTTCATACTTAGTGATTTCATGAAACATTTTCTCGCCCCAAGGATTTCTTGCTAAAACTCCCTTTGTATTTCTCTCAACAAATTATCATCTATTCATTTCTCATGACTTCATTAGAATGTTCCAAGGCGAATAATCAAAACACCACCTGCTTTCAAGCTATGTTTATAGAAAAGTTTATTCCTAATTTATAATTTAGATAATGGTTGAAGAAATGCTTATGAATATAATCTCTGTGGGCAAGCAAAGGCAGGGAGCCAGGGGGGAAGGGTACTTGCATTGTGTACTATAATTTTCTCAGTCAATACTCATGGACTGAAAACACCTGCCATAGTTGAGAATAGGGGGTTGAAACAAAAGAGGGAAATGAGAAGCATTTAGGAGACCTAAGCCATTTTAAGCCTTAGCAATAAATAAGAATTCAATTGTTTGTTTGTTCTTTCCCATCTTGAAGAGTTGAGAACTGGAAATCAGAATCTTAAGTTTATGAGATCTTTGAAAGTATCTGCATTAAATCTCTTTACTTTACATTTAAGGAAACTGTCCCCAAGGACAGAAGTTCATTGCCTAAGGTATCTGACACAAACCTATATATGAATATGAATGTAATTGCAGTATCATTGAATTAATACAGTTAATTAATAAGTAGAGAGCAATTTAATGTTTCCAAAACATCCTGCATATCAGATAATGGTTAGCATGTATATATTCCTTTAGATATATAAAATACTTTCAATCCGTTATCATGTTTGTTCCTGACAACACTCCTGTGAGAGAAGTCCTATGACCATACCCAATAAATAGATGAAGAAACTGAGCCTGGGTAATGTAAAGTAATTTGTTTCAGATCACATAGCGAGTGTCGAAAGTAAGAATCCACCTCAGATTTTCTAACTCCAAATCCAGTACCCTAACCACTCTGTAACAACGTTAATTTGTTTAAACTTACCAAAACATGGACTTAAACATATGGGCTGATTCAAGAGACTTCCACAGAGAGTACAGCCCTCGTAGAAGCCAATTAGAGGAGTGAAAGAGAAACGGCAGGACCTCCATTGCATGATGAGCACTTAACACTGAATACTTGCTCCCAAAGGAAAATTCAAGGAAGAGAATCTGGAGACATCTCTGCTCAACTCAAATGAACATGCAGCAATGGTGACTTTGCCAAAGGTACCTTATGGGCATTCAAGGCTTATAGACTTGGAGATGGATGAGACCTTCAAGATCATTTTGCTCAATCCCTTTATTTTACAGATGAGAAAGTTGAGACCCTTGAGTCAAAGTGATGCTTCCATCAGCAATAACGATAGCTTAGATTAATCTATTTGCTAATAGGATATGTCAAGCATTATGCATTCTAGTTGCTGGAGATATAAGGACAAACTGTGATGTGATTTCTACCTGGAAGAAATTCACATTCTAAAGGGAAAGACAAGTATATGTACATGGGAGAAACATAAAAATCAATAGCAACACAAGAGAACTTAGGATGAAAGGAACTGACGTTCGGGAGAATCAAAAACATTTCATGTAGAAAATAATGGAGACGGGGATAGAGTGTATTCCAAGAAGTGAAATAGAATGTAGAAAACTTTTGTTTCTCATTAGAGAGCTCTTTAAACTTTTTCCACTTATGGTTTCTTTTTGTCTGAGAAAATTTAGATGTATAAATATATAATATATAGGTTAGAGACACATATTTTTATTGTTTTTTTTTTTTGCTTTTTTTTTCCATCTTTTAGGCAATCAAGAGTCCCAAAGGATTATATGTAGCTAAATGTCATACTATATTCTATGCCTCAGGAAATTTCATACTTTTCTCAATTCTGCCATTCTTCAGGTCAAGTGATATAGTATTGATTAAGAGACATTAAATGCACAAAATACTATGAGAAATAAGCAAAATGGGTGGGGGCATGAGTACAAAAGAAAGAAAAAACAGTCACACTGAAAGCAAGAATATATATAGAACAACAAACACAAAACAAAAGACAATTAAATTCTAGACTTTATAAGTTATAAATATGATAAAACTCATAGAGGCCTCCATGTGGGCTAAAGTGGGCAAATGGAAGTCCAGGTAAATTCTCCACTTCAAAATATATATAGTAACTATCTAGCTCAATACTTTTCTTTTGTGGAAAAGAAAATTGAAGATAAAGTGACTTATCCAAAGTCATATTGCCAGCAAAGGAGGAAGTCAAGACTTAAACCTAGATTTCTGATTTATGAAATAATGTTTTGTCACTGTTGTTGGAATCCTTACAAACTGCTAACTAATTAGAGTTGATCTAATCTTACAAGAAGATTTTGGGCAGAACCTGAAATAAGGTACTAAGTAGAACTAATTAATACAAGGCTTGTGTTCACACCTTTACTCATTGGAGTTCAATTAGTTCACACCTCCCATAGTGCTCTCTGGCCCAAAGAGCTTTAAGGGAGGTGTGAACTCCCTTGAAGTTAGAAAGTTTACTTTGTGAAGCTGGCATACTTGTGAACTCCAATGAGTAAAGGTGTGAACACAAGCCTTGTATTAATTAGTTCTACTTAGTACCTTATTTCAGGTTCTGCCCAAAATCTTCTTGTAAGATTAGATCAACTCTAATTAGTTAGCAGTTTGTAAGGATTCCAACATCTCCCCCTTTCTTTTGTTAGATGAAAACACCAAAGGAAATAGGAAATCTAATCAGATTAGTGGATTTCTGAAGGGGTTAGCAGAATGTTTTACTCCAATGGAAATATCAAAATTCTAGTAGAGACATATGCACTAACTAATGCTAGTAAGTCATAGTCACCTAAAAAGCATCCTCCTCTTTGTTTTTAAGGAACTTTCGTATAAGAGTGATAATAGTAGTAATAATGGTATTGATAATAATTATTATTAATAATGAAGATATGCCAACACTTTGTTTGGTATAGTATTTGTAGTACCCCTTATCTGGCCATACTATTTTATGTTTCTCTAAAGATTTTTAATAAATTAACACATGATCAAGGGCCATTATTCCATGTGGTCTATTAGCAATCACACTTTAAAAATAAGAAACAAAAGGCAGAATCCTATTTTTTCTTATTCTTGCTTAAGTAATATTTGTGAGGTTCACTTCTTATAGCTTAATGTTTTGCTTTTGTTTTGTCTTGCTTGTGTTGATTTCTAGTTGTTCTCTTGCAATTGCTTTACCACAAGTGGAGATTCACCAAGATATAGAAATCAAGATAATTGGATGAAAATTCAAATGGCACTTTTGAAAATCTTCCAAATGCAAATTCCAGTTAATTTGGGAATCTATCTCCCTCTTCTTTCTCTCCTACCCCAGAAGTCCTCAAATCCGTCCTTTTCTTGGATATGACTAAAAGGCCTTTAAAGTCTCTCATCTATGTCTAGTCTCCCTCTAAGGATTCCACAAGCAAGCAGTCTGCCAAAGGATAATTAACTTATACTCTGGACCACGAGGGAAAAGAACAGCACTCATCAACATGTACTGCTGTCAAATGCTTTAATATTCAATGGTGTCTTGATTTGAACAATATTACCAACAAAAACCATTGTACATAGAGTGACTTTGATTATTCTTTCTAAAAGTATAAGTTAATATTATAATAGGAAATTATTATTCTAGATGTGTTTATTATACTAAAGGAGAATGAAAACTTGTGACTTAGTTACTCACTTTTAAAAGAAAAGAATGAGCTATGATGATGTTCAGAGACAGAATGATTTGAACCAAACTGATTCTTAGTATATACTATGTATTCTTAGTGTATATTTTATTTTTTTTCTAAAAGTAGTTATACTTTAATAGAAAAAGGACTGACTTTCTTTTCTGGGGAAAAATAATATTAGTTGTAACTCCTACTAGCTATGTGATTCTAGATTAATCAATTCCTACTCAATTTATTTTTCAAAAAATGAGTTATAAGTCTACAACCAAGGAAGAATGAATAAAGTACTTCTTGAAGCTAAAAGCCCTATGTAAATCTGATTCATCCAGCTATCAGAAGCAGTGTGGTGAAGAGAGTAGAAAGCAAACTTTGGACTCAAGAAGGACTCCAGATTCACGTTCAAGTAACTTCAGTATTTCCAGGCAAAACTGTCAATAAGCAATATCTTGTGCAGCGATTTTTCATTCTTATTTGACTCTTCCTGATCCATTTTGGGGGTTCCTTGGCAACAATACTGGAGTATTTTACCATTTTCTTCTACTGCTCATTTTACAAATGAGGATACTGAGGCAAACAGGACAATGTGATTAAGTCTAAGTACATGTTTGGTCCAGTAGTCTTCCTACTGTTCCACTTAGTTGGCCCCACTGACCATTATTTTACATATTAAAAAGAGACTTTTTGATTTAAAAAAAAACAAAAAAAAATGATAAAGAACCATACAAAAAGAATTGAACATAAAAAGACAAAGATAAAAGAATTTCTGCTTCCAGGAAACAGTATCATTATAGACAATGCTAATCTGAATAAATGGAGCAATTTCTAATGTGAATTCTTTCTATTCTGATAAAACATAAAACAAAATTGATTATCTATTTATCTATCCATCCATCCATCCCTCAATCTATCCATCCATTTATCTATCTACCTTTACTTATCTTTCCATTTATATATCTATCTTCTGATTTTATTTCATTTCCTAGGTCTTCATTGAAATCACACCAAGACTCTCTTTTAAAGTTCTAATTGCTTATATTTATTCCAACTATGCACGTCGTTATTTTTCAATCTACAAACCAACAGTCCTGTGAAGATGAGTAAAGAAATATGCTTTGTATAATCTTAGGCATAGGTCACTTTATAAATGTTTGAATCTAGAAACAGGGGGCATTCTATATCCTTATATAAACTATGACATCACTGCTCATACTCTGTTCTGTGGAACCTTTGGATTTGTTTAATGAAGGTCACCCCAAGAAACTCATTCGGTCAGTGGATGGACAAAAGCACACAGCAGATAAATATGGAGATGTGGAGGTTTCTCCTCTTTGTCCTTTGCTATAAGGGAAGGCAGTCAAAAGTCAGTATAATTTCCTCCTCCAGTGAGTTCAGTTCGTCTGAACTCTACCCTGTTATAGATTTCCTATGTGTGTGTACCTGGCAGTTATTACTTTATTCCTCTGCTCTTACTCTTCTCTGCATGAATACTTGGCCTGATGACCCACAAATCCCTTAACACTATGGTCCCCATTTAACATCTTCACACATTCTTCTGGGTCACCAGACTTTTTCCATGAACTGTTTACAGACTTAGCCAAAAGAGAAATGTCCATATCTGACTGGAGGGAATGTGTTTGAATAACCAGTGACCATTTATTTATATTCACCCATTTGTGGTAGAGCTTTAACTAGCCTGCAGAGAAATAACAGGGCTTCAACCCAGCAGGCCACTTTTATTTGGAAGTAGGCTTCATCAGAGTTTGACTTAATAATAAAAACAACACTATTAAGAGTAATATTAATATTAATAATTATTATGATATGAATAATAATAAAAGAATTTGGATTTGCTGTAGTAGTTTTAGTTGTAATAGTAGTAGTAACAACCATTTTTAGGTTTGCAAAGTACTTTCAATATATTAACTCATTTGACCTTCACAACCTTTTGAGGAGGGTGCAATTATTATCCCTATTTTACAAGGAAGGGAACTGAATCAGAAAGTGACCTATAGAAGATCACACAACTAATAGTATCTGAGACAATATTCAAATTCGGGTTTTCCTGACTCCAAGTTTAACCTCTTATTGATTTATTCACTAGCTTCCTCAGTGCTTCTGGCCACCCCTCCAAGATTCTGACTTTCCTTCAAGCCCTGTGAGACCCCAAACCATTTCTTCTCTTTATTCAGTGGTACTGAAGATGGAGAATCATACTCTTCCCCACTTTTGCCACCCTCATCCAACTCTTCTACAAAGTAAAGGGAAGGGAAGAAGGAAAGGAGGAAAAAAGGAAGGAAGCTAGAAGATTAACCAAATCTGTTAATTTTAAAGATGAAGAAATGAAGGTTCACAGAAGTGATTGGTCCAAGGTTGTCAAGGTTATAAGCAAACCATTAGAAAACTTAAAGACCAATCCCTAAGCTCTAGAATCAGTATTCTTCCCACCCCACTGTGACACTGTTCTCTAAACCTCATACCTGGAACAATACCTGGAACAAAACAGAATTGGAAACAGGGATTACAGAAGGGTAAATCTAGTACTTAGATAAGGAAAATGTGATATAGTTGACTAAAAAGAGAAAGAGCTGCCTGGGGAAGTAGCAGAGGCTATTGCATTGAAGAGGCTCAAAGTGGAACGACCACTTACTTGACACTCCACATCAATCCCATGAGGAGGATTTTTCTAGAGGTAGTCTTCTCTAAGTGATTCAAGTGTTTCATGGTCCTTGATGCCAGGATTTGGAGTCAAGAAGACCTGAGTTCAAGTTAGATTTTTCCCATATGCCTTAGGGAAATCACTCATTCATTTTGAGCCTAAGTTTCACAATCTGTAAAATGAGGATAATAATAGTATTCACTTTAACAGTTTGTCATGAGGATAAAGTGAAGCAACATATATGAAGTGCTTTGCAAACTTTAAAGTATTGTATAAATGATAGCTATAGTAATGATGATGATGATGATGATGTTCAACTATAAGTTAGATTTAAATTAAATTTAGATCAAATGGATTTGGAAATTCCCTGGAACTCTTAAGAACCTGTGATTCTGTGAACTCAATATCTAAAATACTCAATTTAAAAAAATATATGTTAAGAAAATCATTCAAATCGGCATTTTAAACAATATTACTTTTTTAAAAGTTTCACCATAGGGTGATATGAAGTTTGAGAATTAATATATTATTCATAGCCAGATATCATGGCCAGAAATGTAGAAAACCTTTTGGGGAACCCTGAAGTATAATGTCAATTTTACTTTAGCTTGGATACAAGAGTAGAAAACATATCCAAATTTACTTGTACAGCAAGCCAACTTTAAAAGTTTTCAATGTAACTCAGAAAAGAGGAGTAAATACTTCCCATATTCAGAAAAAATAAGTTTTTCTTACTTAACTCAAGTCTGAAAAATTAAAGACGGCCTCCTAAGGCTCATTACTGCATGATGGTGGTACTGATTCACCAAAAATTTACCAAGATTTGCTGGCTGGCCTTAATAAGTTTTTAAGTACAGACACAGTGAATGGCTGGGAGTCTACTGTTAAGAAGTAGTCTAAAAGTTTACCATATAAATTTTATCAAATCTTCAATTGTCACATGTTCCAGGAAGCCTTCCCCAAATCCCCCACCACCATTCTTAGCCAAAAATGGAAATTACCTCCCTTTTATGAAACTTTCTATTGAGTTCTTTATTCCTCACACAGTATTGCAATATGCTGCAATATAGTACCAGGAGCTCTTTATCCCTGTCAAGTCCTAGAAGATTATCTCAGATACTGTGAATTTGTAGACCAGAATTTGCTCTAAACTGATCACACAGGCTCCTGATTATTTGTTTGTTTTTTACTAGTCATATATATAACATATAAAGTGAAAAAAAATAAAATCACACTGTAATAGGAAGAACAGAACAGTACATTCAAAAACCACGAACATATCTTTCCATCAATGTCCACTCAGTGAGAAAGGACCATTTGGGTATGCACATGTGGGGGTCATTCACATAGAGAACCACACGTACAAAAACTATATTATCATAATAAAAGTATCATAAAAAAGACGGGTAACTTGCTTTCATATTGCAGAGCTATATATGTCTTTTATTGAGGCTATATCTTCTGTTTCAGTTCCTTTATCTATAAAATTAGAACAACAATGGCACCTATCTTCCAGAGTAGATATGAAAATAAAATGAAATGATTATTGTAAAATACAAATTTTAAAAAGTTATACAAATACTAGCCTATTTTTGTTGTTAAACTGTTTCAGTTGGTCCCAACTTTTTGTGACCTCATTTGAAGTTTTCTTGGCAAAGACACTAAAATGGTTTACCATTTCCTTCTTCAGATTATTTTGCAGATGAAGAAACTGAAGAAAAGTTAAATGACTTGTTCAGGTAGATTATCAAATGTAGTAAGTGCCTGAGCCTGCATTTGAATTGAGGACCTAATGAACAGCTCTTTTTCTTCTTCCTCCTCCTCTTCCTTCTTTTTCTCCTTCTCCCTCTTCTCCTTCTTCCTCTTCTTCTTCTTCTTCTCTTCCTCCTTATTTCTTTTTCCTTTTTTCTTCTACCTCTTTTCAATTTGTTCTCTACTTTTTTGCAGTGGGATACTGTATGTGAACTGATCCTCTAGAGCTGGTTTTCAGCTATCTGACAATGTCCATTAGTTATTTCATGGTTAGTAAGCTTTCAACACCAGGGAAGAAGAGGGCAGCTTTCTTTTTAGCCAATGTCTTTCCTTATTCATGTTAGGTCAGGAGTTCTTAACCCAGGTTCTGTGAAATTTGGTGATGTGTAAGTGTGACAGTAGGTGAGATGTTGACCCTGGAGACGAGATGACCTGAGTTCAAATCTGTCGTCAGCACTTATTATCTGTATGGCCATGGGTACTTAATCTCAATTTGCTTCAGTTTCCTCAATTATAAAATGGGCATGAATAATAGCAAATTCCTCCAAGAATTATTATGAAGGTCAAATGAGATAATAACTGTAAAACGTCTGGCACAGAGTAAGCACTGTATAAATGTTAGCAGTGTTAGCTGTTACACACAGACAGATATTTATGTAGCTATATATGTATCTTTATGCAATATTTATAAACAGATATATATTTAAATAAATAAACATGTATTAATGTTGACTAATATATTTCAATATAATTGGTTTTCTTGGTAATATTCTATAGGCTTCACTAAACTATCAAAGGGGTATATAAACATAAAAAGTTGAAAACTCCTAATCTAGGAGGTTCAGAAAATAACAAGGATCTAGTTTAGACCTGATTTTTGAACTCTTCTTTTTGAATACTTCCTGAAATATTTTCTCCTCTTAGTTCAACTTACAGAGATGATTCACAAGTGAAAATTCCTATTAATTGTGATCTCATTCTTAACATATCATGCTGGCAAATATTGTCTCCTCCTTTATTCCCCACCTCATCCCATTTTGCCCTGGGCTCTGATTCTTCAAAGAAGAAAGGATCTAAGTGATAATAAGGTAAAGAAACTCTTCTTAACACCCTCCATCTTTCTCCTCTGTGCTATAGAAATAACACCGATTAGGCTGATTAGACATAGCTAAAAGGGTTGTTGAGATTGTTGTCACTGGTCACTTTCCCCAGCAAAAGGCCAGGGCCCAATTTCTCTCTCTCTGGGCTTTGGATGGAAGTTATTGATGTATGTGGCTTCTCCCTTAGACTTTTGAGAATAGACTATTGGACTATGGATAGCACTTGCATAGAACCTTGTACTCAGTATGCAATTGCTGAATTAGTTATTTAATCCTATTATAAAAGTGTAACCTGAGACTTGCTGCTTTTGTGCCCTCTGGCTTAAGTGTGACAGTTTGAGAATGAAGTCTCATTGAAGTTTCAATTCTTCTTAATTTGTGGGGGAAAGAAAAATAATCTCGTAACTGTGTGTGATTAAAAAACGGGGAAGTGTGTTGGTTCTGGAGGAAAAGGACCTGGTTCAAATTGTAACTGATACTTTCCTAAATGACCTCGGTAATGGCATCCCTTAATTTCTCTGAACATTAGTTTGGGAAATCTATAAAAGGAACGCATTTGGATTACATAGTCTATGAGGTTCCCTTTATAGCAGCCTCAGTTTTAATTTCTGGTCATTTCTGAGCGTCTACAGTGAGAACATATAATCATTTCATTTAACATTTGGGATTTGTGAGACTCATGGTTTTTTAAATGAAAAGAGATCTTGACAAAGGGGGGATAATGCTAGGTTCAAAAAGAGAAGGAACTGGATTCTAATCCAATTTGAGTTTAATTTGAGTCTCTATATTGCCAATTCATTCTAATCTATATGCCCTCAAGTAACTCCATAAGACTTATCTACTAAACCAATGGTGTCCAACTCAAAAAGACATAGTCCTTAGGGTTGAATTTTAACTAAAAAAGCAACACATGCTTATATATTTCTTTCTTTTTTAAATTTTCATCAACATTTTAAAATCAAATAGGAACGACATTTAAATCTGATTCGAATGTCATTCAGGAGTGTTGTGGGTTGCATGAGGCCCACTAGCCATATGTTTGACAACTCAGTGCTAAATCACAGAAATGTTCTGATTTGCATTTGGTGGACAAAACTTTGTGTGTGTGTGTGTGTGTGTGTGTGTGTGTGTGTGTGTGTTTGTACAGTGTCCCAAAAATCTTAGTGCTCTTGAACTTTAACAAGCACACGTTCCTTGTCCATGAGTTTTGAAATGACTTGAATCAATTTTCAATTTTTTTGACGTTGTTCAGTCATTTTGCTGTCCCAACTCTCAGTACCTTCATTTGGGGTTTTCTTGGCAAAGATACTTAAGTGGTTTGCCATTTTCTTTTTCAGTTCATTTCTGAATGATAAAGATATTTGATATATCCTTAGGTAAGGATACTGATACTGATAAGGAAACTGAGGCTAACAAATCTTTCATTTTGTAGATCCTCCAAGCTAATGCCCAGAGACATTTAAATAATGACATTACCAAAGTCACTTAGGAAAGTGTCAGGTCCTTTTCCTCTAGAACCAATATTTCACACCCTTTTTTAAAAATCATACTTTGCTAATAAGTTTTTCTTCTTTTTCCTTTCCACAAGAGTTTGCCATTTCACTCTCCAGTTCAATTTACAGATAGGGAAACTATCTGTAAAGGTCACACAGAGTAGGGTCCCACAACGACTATCTGATGCTGGGTTTGAACTCAGGTCCTCTTGACTCCAGGACTGTTGCTCTATCCACTGTTTCAAATAGCATATAATTCCAATATATAAACTACAAAGAGATATAAGCTATATACAGATAGATAGATATGCTAGTAATTATTTATATATCATATACATGATTTAAAGAATTACAGAAGGACATTACATAATAAAGCATTGATTAAATCAAAATCAATATATCTTTAATTTATTAAAGGATGTGATTAATTTTGCTAATCTTAGAAAAAAAAAACTTAGAAATCCCTTTGGATCAATATATTGAAGACTGTTTCTAAACCTACCCAAAAGTACACAAGTAAAATATCTATTAACACTTTAGTCTGTCCTGTTCTATATTAATCCTCACACTGTGGTTTTACATGTGCCTAGGGGAATATTGGAACCTACCCAATAGTATGAAATTAATAGTGCTTTGCGCGTTTTAGTAAATCTTTTTTTTTATTAGACATATTTTTAGAACTTAATTAAATTCTTCATTGAACTTGGAATATGGATACGCATATATATTAATATATATAAACACACATATACATATATATGAAATTTCCAAATCATTTTTCCCCAAATGCATTTAGGAAGAGTAATATTTCCAAAATTCCCATCTGTTCTGCATGTAAATTCATTTAATTATGCATTGATTGACAAGGCTATAAAAGAACATTCTTGTGAGATGATAGGTTTAGCGGCCTGCTGCACTAAAAATTAACATGCGTGGGCATTTTGCAATTTTCCCATGGAAGCTTTATGTAGGAGTCAGGCAGCCCACAAATTCATAAAAACAAAATACTCTGCTGGTCTCTGGGATAAAAGAATCATATAGTTTGCATACATGGGTAGCACATAGCAGTTGTGGGCATCTATCTCCAGAGCCAGTGAATAATGTAACAGCTGTGGGATGGAGTGTCTTTTGTTATTGTCTGATTACCATCTGTCATCTCCATAGTGACAAGGGGGCTGCAATGGCAGGCCTATTAGTTAAATATGGAACTTATCTAGTCATGATCTGATTCAGCCCATTCTAATTCTGACAAATGTTCCTTTCTATACTCCCTCCCTTCCTTCTCTCCATCCCCATAGTCAAAGGGTGAATGGCCACGTGAAAAAAACAAAACAAAACATAACCATGAATAAATGTATGGTCCAGGGGATGATGGAAAGAATTCTATACTTCCTGGTTTATGGCTCCCAAAATGAGATTATTGTCGGTTATTATGGGCTTTCTCATCTCATGGGCCACAAAGTAGAAGCATAATCATAATATGGTATAATCTGGGCTGTGGAGGCGGGGAGGAGGACAGCTACATGAGGCTCAAGCTTAGGAGGACAGCTGAGGATGACTTGATGGCACAGCTGTGACCTTTAATTAACTCAACAAATAAACACGACACACTCCTGCTTGAAGGTTTCCTTGTAAGGTCCCTGCACCTGCTCTGATTGTGCACATAGAGGGATGCTAGATACACATCCACTGGCCATATATGTCCAGACCAGAACAATTCTAGTTTGTTAAGTCAATTTTATACAGTTCCAATTCATATAAACATTTCACTTAAACTTAAATTCACTTTTCCCCCTGTATTTCCAAGTTTCTTTTATGTGTTTTTTTTCCATATCCAAATATAAACTCATAGAAGGGATGAATTGTCATTTTTGCATCCCGAGTCAACACATAGCACCAGCCTCACTTATAGTAAATGTTTAACGAACAGCCCCCCCATCTCTCTGTTTCTTTGTGTGTCTGATTGTCTCTTTCTTTCTGTCTCTATCCTCTGTTTTTGTCCCCCTCATCCCTCTCATCTCTCTCTGTTTCTCTCTGTGTGAGTGTGTATCTCTCTCCCCCCCCTCATATCTCTCTCTCTCTATCTCTTTCTCTCTCTCTCTCTCTCTCTCTGCTCTGCTCCATCTTTCTCTTTCTTTGTGTGTGTGTGTGTCTCTCTCTCTTTCCCTCTCTCTCTCTCTCTCTTTCTCTCTGTCTGTCTGTCTGTCTTTGTCTCTGCTCCATCTTTCTCTTTCTCTCTGTGTGTCTCTCTCTCCCTCTCTCCCCCTTCCCTTTCTTGACTGACTACATTACAGGATCTTGGTATGAGGTGTTGCATCACCATATGATCCAAAACTAATCTTGATGTATGTATTTAATACCTTCAATAAAATGTTCAAGTTAAAATTAAAATCATATAACTTCAGCTTAGTTCAGTTCGCTCTTTCTTTCATTCATCAGTTTATGAGAGTAAAGTACTTTGCCTTCTATACTAAGAAATGAACAATGTCAATGGATAGTTTTCTCTTTATGACTAATAACTGAAACTCACTTGATCAGAATTTGCATTTCTCCTTTTTTTCTTCCTTCCTTTTTTCTCCTCTCGTTTCCTTTTCTCTTTTTTTCTCCTTGTTCCTGATTATATTTGTAACATGTTATCAGAGTAATTAATTTGCCTTAGACCTAAGGACAATATGATTGCCCCTCAAATCCATGTCATTGAATCCTCTTTAAGCATTTATTATATGAAATTTGTAGAGAACAATCATAATCGAATTGAGTTTGCAAGAAACATTCCAAACATTTAAATAGAGAATCGAATCCCTCTCTTACTTATGTCTATGTCATAAATGTCTTACATTTATAGCTATTCATAAGTAACATTTTTGACTGTGATTGTGACAAAATTCAGGTTACTAAACATTTGGTGACAAAGAAGCAGCAGACCTTATGTCTCTATAGAAGCTAGGAGAAGTTGAAGAAAATGGAGTCTTCTTCTTGGACCGTCCCTCGGTTTGCAAGGAAATGGACAACTGCTGGTATGGAAAGTTAACATCTCAATCTGCCATCTTTGCTAAAGTCTAAATGATGTTCATCAAATGGGGAATTATTACAAGATATCCTTCTCGGTGTCTGGCAGGTTAGTGGACTATGAAGCCTGGAGATATCCTAATGATGATGCAAAGACCAGCCATTGTAATTTTCAGCTTTGACCTTGCCAGACCTAAAGGGCTATAGCTGCCCCTCCTGATCATGGTTCTTTTTCATAGCTCAGCCCTACTTTATTCATTTACCTGTTTTTGAGAATCATTATTTCTTTCCAGTTCAAGTTTGTCACTGCCTCTATCTTGGTGCAAGCCCTCATCACTTCACACCTGGACTACATCAAATCAAAGCCAATGAACTGAATTCTAAATCCTAAAACAGAATGATGTGCAACGGTGAATGATATCAAGAGGAAATTTTTATTATGTAAAGGTGGAAACATTTTAACAAATAAAATATGGAATGGGCCGATTTGGTAAGGAATATGTTCTTCCTCACTCAAATTGTTGTAGGAGGATTTATCTTTAGATATAAATTGAACTAGATGACTTCAGAATATTAAATTTTGTGATTTTCTGCTTGATATTTGATCTTCCTTGATCTCAATTTCTTTAGCTCTAAAGTAAGGGCATTGGTTTGTAAGATTAATTGACACTCATCTCTATTGAGAACCAATATCAAACAATGTTATTTAAATAAGATAATATATGGGAAAGTTTTTTTATAAACCTTGATGTGCTATAGAAATAATTGTTGTAGTTGTTATTATTTTCTTATTATAAGACATAATTGTGTTGTAAAAACTGGAGTAAAAGAGGAGTTTGGAGAAATATGGGAAGTTTTTTTTTTTTTCAGAACTTCAACAAAGAAAAAAAAGCAAAACAGTGCAATATGTACAATAATCACAATAATTTAATCAATGACAAAAATTTACAATTTCTTCTTTAATGTTGGCAAAAGTGGTTAAGGTAGTAATATTTCCCTTTTTGTAAAGAGTTTAATACTAAGTAATTACTAAGTAAAAAAAAATGTGTTAAACATGCTATGTTCACTATATTTTCTTTTTTTTGCTGTCTCCCATGGTTTTTCTCTTTTGTTCTGATCTTTTTTTCCAAAATAATTCATAAATTAATGTGAATTAAAAATAAATAGATTTACTAGAAAAATGTGTTTAGCTCTCTTTATGTCTGTCTTTATACATGTTCATACACATACATATTTATGCACACACAAAATGACTAGAAAGGAAGCGACCAGAACATATATTTTTTCACACATATAGATACATATATTCAAAGAAATTTTATAAATTTTATATATATATATACACACACACACACACACACACACACACACAAATGGCATATTTAAATAAAATTTGAGAGACTGCCAAGTGGTTCAGTGAGTAGAGCTCTAGACCTAAAATCAGGAAGAATTGAATTAAAATCTGGCCTCAAACACTTACCATGTGATTCTGAGCAAGTCATAATGTTTATTTTCCTTAATCCACTAAAGAAAGAAATTATAAATCACTCCAATGTCTTTGCCAAGAAAACTCCTTGAATAATATTGTCCATAGAGTCATGAAAAGTCAGACATGATTGAATAATTGAACAATAATAACAAATAAATTTATGTATTATATACTACTTAAAAATTTATATGTAAAGTTATACATACATACATGTGTATGTATGGATGGATATATATACATGTGTACTATATATGTATATTTACATACATGTATAAACATATATACATATAAGTATAGATATAGAAAATATATAGCAAATCAGGTATAATTGGAACTTCTATTCAGGCTCATGCATTTTAACTATTACAGGAAAAATGAGAGAAAAATAGATCAAATAATACAGGACACTAGATGTGAACAGCTCCATTTTAAAAGTTAAATACTGCTTTCTTTCCAGAAGTTAAAAAAATAGAAGGTGAGGAGGCAAATCTATCAGGAACATTGCAGGTCAGGAGTTCCTCAGATGTGAGGACAGAAAATGTATCCTCTGAAGTATATATTGGGGCAATGTTAGCAAGGTCACCATGACTGAGTGATCCACACTTTTAGCAAATTTGCAGCATGGAGCTTCCTAAGAATTCTAAAAGTCAACGAAAATCCTATTAAAAGATCTTAAAATTGTTTTTTTTTTTAAACTTGGAAAATGACTCTTAGTTTATGCCTGTGTCCTATAAAAGAAAGTATTGATAGCTCTTTTCTTCACATCAGAGCTGAAGATGTTATAGATAATTAATCAATCCAGTATCTACTTCTTTTGGAATATGGAGCACTTTATGAAGCACTGAGCGAAGTTATTGATGAAACATAGCAGTGTGATCTGGTCTTTCAGGAAAATGTACAACTTGAAATTCTATTGCCTGCTATGAAATCAATGGTGTGGACTCTACAATCTAGAAGGCTAAGAATTGTTAAGGGGATGAATGTAGTTGAGAAAATAAACACATCTATCATGAGACTTGGGGAGGTAAAATATTCAGGATGTCCAAAGAGGGCATGAGTTGGGATCAAGAAAAATGAATGAATTGAGTACTGAATCTACTTAGATGAAGGGAACAAGAATTGGAGGTCTATAGAGAACAGCAGCCAACAACTGAGCACAGTAGATGGAGAGAGCCCTAAAGATGTTGTTGGTGACAGAGTAAGAGACCAAAAGTGGTAATGAGAACTCTTCCTCCTGGTCTATATATCACTAATATGAGAGGTCAAACTGTGAGCAAATGTACAGACACGCAGTGACTTTTGAAAAAAATTAACATCCAAAGATGGAAAGAATGAAAGAAAAAGGAATCTAAGATGGGGCAGTTTAACAACACAGGAAAGTTTCAGAGGGCATAATCAAGAGTAAGGAAAGTGGGATGGGAACTGAGATTGTTGTTATCCTTCATTCTCGAGGAGAGCTATGACATCAGGAAGAAGAAGCCATGACATGTAGGTGAGTGGTATTTAAGTGAGGCAGGACTGTGCAAAGTCACCAGCGTCATTCCTCTGAAGCCATCTGGGTTCAGTGACAAAATATAAATCAGGAGATTGACCTGGGTTCAGTGGAAGATCTTGGACAAGTTAAGTCTTTAACACATCTCAGTTTGACTGAAGCAATGCCAATTTAAGAACTAAGGCAGCTAGATGGAAAGGCCATCAAGCCTGGAATCTGAAAGGCTCATTTTAAGGAACCAAGAGGACTAATGAACTAAGGGTAGGAAAATCTGTTGCCAGAACCTCTTTATTCTTTTTTTCTCCATAATCCTCTATTTCTTCTATTTTTTAGTGACATTTTAAAGCTGTTAATCTGTTTCCCTAACATAAATTGGATCATGTCACACTAAGCTGTGCACATGTGCGCACACACACACACACACACACACACACTGCTCTCATCAATACACACAGATAAACACATATTCAATAATCATCAATAGTTCTATAAAATAATTTCCTGATCTTATTTCATATTCTTTTCCCTTCTTGGCCTGTCACTAACTATTCCTCCTAATAGATATTACATCTTCCATCTTCCTATGATCAAACAAGTGGATCCCCAGACCTGGATTATTCTCCCTTCTCACCACCCTTTTGAAGAATACCTAGTTCATTTGAATACAGCTCAACTATTCTCCATGAAATCTTTTCTGATATAATCTGCCCTGTTCTAATAACTAGTATTCCTTTAAGCTCTACAATCCTTATTCCTTCATATTTACTTTTAAATCTAGGTTTTAGAACTTTAAAAAGGATAGACAAAGAGACAGATTTTAGAACAGTAGACTGAATAGATAAGACTAGGTAGATAGATTCATATAATATGATATAAATGTAGATATGATATAAATAGAATAGACAACTCCATTCCTTGCTAATACTTGTAATATTTTATGTTTCACTGATACTACTTTCAAGAGTCTTAAGGTTACCTCCATGACACAGTAAGTTAGAACAATACTAAAAAAATTTTTCTTTTGATCAAATCTCCAATTTCATTGAGGAACTTCCTCTAACAAAACACGTATGTCAAATCTGTCCATTTTTGACAATTACCTAGAGCACTGCTGAGAATCACATAGCTATAATGTGTCTGAAACAGGATAGCACATTACTTGACATATAGTGGCATTTAATAAATGTTCATTGATTAGCATAATTGATTTTCTTTGTGATCTCTAACCACAAGGATTTTGAATATCAAAAAACACCATTCTGAGAAGCCATAGGTTTCACCAGACTGACAAGAGGGGTCCATGACACAAAATATGTTAAGAAAGCTGGGAATAGAATACTTCCAAAATTCTTTCTAGGTCTATGGTGCTACACTTACAGAGCAGTACAGTGTAGAAACCAGCTCTTTATCAGGGACGACTAAGTATTAATTATATGTACAAGACACTCAGCTTGTCTAAATTCCACTTTTTTTACTCCATCGGGTTTCTTGGATAGAATCTCTCATATGTGAAATTTTGCTATTATTCTAAAAGGGGGCACTGAAACAAACAAAAAAAAGAATCTGCAGTAGATTAGAGTGACATTTTACACATGTTATAAAAATTACCACAGTCAGAAACTCTTTTCAATAAGCTCATCCTTATGATTAGGTTCCTGGTTTTGATTTCAGATATTACCAGCCCTGTACCATCAAACCTGTAAGTAATATTTGTTCTCAACTGGAGCTAACCAATTTGGTATCAAGGACATGGGCATCACTGGGCAATTATTTGAAATATGATTTATGGCTTGAGCAGAAAACTTCAAAGGAGTAGTTTTAAGCGCACTGTGATGTTAAGTACTGAGATAACACTACCAATTTCCACATGCATTGTTTAATGGAGCTTTTCAATCTCTGTGTTATTGTTGCTGTAGGCCTACATTACAATTTCATCTTTCCAAGGAAAATGTGGAGGATTTCAAACATTTAGATAGACAAGCAAGACTGTTAAACTGACAATGAGAAAATACACCAACTTTGAGTCAAAACAACCTTTCATAGCTATTCTCATAGTCCACACAGAGCAGAGGATTTTTTGTGCATTTCCAGTACATGTTCAAGAGCCTGGTTAAGAAGTTAGCCGATTAGATTGTGGGTTTTCTCTCTCACTTTCTCTCTTTTTTTCTTTTAAGCTATTCTTCCTTGTAGATCTTGCTTACACAGCATCAGTGATTCATTTAATCCTTGCTTTATAGAGATGAATGTCATAGAAACACTAATGCTCTGAAGAAAAAGAAAGTCAGCTAAATTTGGTTTCAAAGAATTTTTCAAAGAGCCCCTCTATAGATCCACTTAAGACTTGTCCCTAAGTTGCCTATTCAGTGTAACCTCTTATAGTTTTAATAGAATAACAAAAAGTATATTGATCCAAAGTGTGCCATGTTAGGTGGAGATCTGCTCTGAGAATTGAGAAGATTTGGATTCAACTCCTGTTTCTGACACATTACAGCTGTGTGATTTTCAGCAGTCCTCTAGGTAGTTTTCAAAAATAGAAAGATTTGACATAGGTGTTAATTTCCTTTATTAGAGGCAGTTCCTCACCAATGAAATTGGAGATTTGTTCAAAGGAAAAATCAGTCTTTAGTACTGTTTTAACTTACTGTGTTATGGAGGTAACCTTAGGGTTCCTCAAAGTAATATCAATGAAACATAAAATCTTACAAGCATTACCAAGGAAGAACGACTCTGAATATGATGCCATTGATGGATTATGTGTTTGTCATTCCTGAACCAGCTTACCTTTCTTCAGAAAATCTCTTCATCAGGCTAAAGCCTCATCAACTCCCAATCACCTCTTAAAATCATCCAAGGGTTATGATATGTAACACTGGAATGATTGTCTGCCCTGATGAAATGAATTATTCTTAAACTAATGAAAAGTTGAAGCATTACTTATATCATCCAGTGACTGCTATATTAGTGACTCGCTAATCAAAAGTAGCAAAAATTGTGTATCTCATTGTACTCTTACTTTGAATTAAAAAAGAGCAGCAAATATGGACAGTGGCTGTAAGCTAGAAAATGTAAACAGTTTGAAAGAAATAAGTAAAACACCGTATCACTGAATCCAAGCTCATTCAGTACAATTCAAGGAGAGGCTATTAAGTATTTGGATTGTGCCAAGGAAAGTGTGAGGAGCTGAAAATACAAAGACAAAATCGTTCCAAGAATTTCTGATCTCCTGATGCTAGGCTCCATTGTCTAATAATTTATCTCAATAGCCCAGAATATAAGCATTGAAAGGAATTCCAGAGACCATCTATTCCTATCTACACTGGATTAGGAAACTACAATGCAATAAGGGGATATTCAATCTTTACTTCAAGGTCCTCATACTGAGAAAAGGACCCACTTCCTCTCAAAGTAGATCAATCCATTATTTTTTTTTGATTGCATTAAGAGATTCATAGGATTCTAGATAGCAATGTGAATCCGTTCTCTTCCAGTGTCCTAGATCAACTATCACTATGATTCCATTCTTTAATGCTTAACTTAGGTCTTACAGCATTCTTCAGTGATCACACTCAGTCCATTCATGGCACAAAGTGCAGACTATTTTTTTAAATTGAGAACCAAAAAAATCCCATGAGCCCAAGAGAAGAGGGAAGATTATTTTTTTAAATATCAGAAATGATTACTAAAAATTAGGAAAATATTACATGATACTCAATAAAGTATAAAAAATCTATTTTTGTTACATGCTGGTTTGAAGGGAAACTCATAATGTATTTTCCCAGTTCTATGTTGATTATTTCTTAAGCCAAAAAATATGAGGACAGTCAAGTCAAGTGAAACAGCATTTATTTAGTGATTACTATATAATCCTATACAATCCTATAATTCTATATGTGAGGCTCTATGCTAAGCCATAGAGAAACAAAGAAATGCAAATTCATTTCTGTCCACAAAGAGCTTATATTTTATTCTTGGAGTAATAAAGAAACAACTATATATATATATAATATATGCAGAATAAATTGTAAATGCTCTTAAAAGAAAGATACTGACATTAAAAGGGACTTGGGAAATTGTTGTGCTCTCTCATACTTGTGAACTCCAACGAGTAAAGGTGTGAACACAAGCATTGTATCAATTAGTTCTACTTAGTACCTTGTTTCAGATTCTGGCCCAAAACATCTTCTTTTAAGATCAGATCAATAATCTATCAACTCTAATGAATTAACAGTTTGTAAAGATTCCAACATCAAATCTTTCTTTAGAAGTTAAGATTTTTAGGTGAGACTTCAAGGAATCTCAGGAAGCTAGAAGAAAATGATAATGAGGGACAGAATTTCCAGTTAAGGAATAGTTAGTGAAAATGTATATAGTTGAGAGATGGACCATGATATATAACAAACAAGAAACTGGACACTGGAACAGAATATATTCGAAGGAAAACAAAATAGAAGAATATTGTGAAGAACTCTAAAATTCAAAAAGAAGATTTTATATTTAATCCTGGAGATAATAGGGAAGAAATGGGAGTTTATTGAATAGTAGGGCATGACATAATCAGACTTGCTCTTTAGGAAATTCAATTTGTCAGCTGAGTGGAAGATGGATTGGAATAAGGAGAAGCAAGAAGGCTAGAAAGCCAACTATAAGGTGATCATGTTAACCGAGATTTGAGATAATGAGTATCTGCACCAGAGTGGAGAAGTTGTGACAGGAGAAAAGGGGACTTGAATTAGAAATATCAAGACAGAATCATAGGAATTGGAAATAGATTAGGCAGAGATAGGAGGAATCATATATGTATATATATATATATATATATATAGAGAGAGAGAGAGAGAGAGAGAGAGAGAGAGAGAGATGGAAATGGAGATGGAGATGGAAATGGATGATGATTTTTTACATAGTAATAAATGGCTTTTGTATTACTGTATCCAAAATGAAATCACATGTCAGGAATATAAAAATTATCTTATCATTGATTTTTTTAAGTGTATAAATGTATAAGCTCACTTCTGCAAGTCTATGTGGTTTTTTCTGATGGACAGCACTGTTCAGAGCAAGAATTTTGTGTTAATTGCTTAGACAGAGAGATGTGACTTTTGATTAGCTGAGAAAATCTCAAGTGTGTTGCAATATAGCTATATAAAGGAGAGTGTTGAAAGACAGATGTTAGAGAAAGACATCAAAAGAGTCATTTACAGGAGACAACGTGAACTTTTTAATCAATACCAGGACCTGTCATGATGCAGGCATATGAGGAAGTCAGTTTTCATCATCATATCTTGATGAATAGTTTCAACCCTTAAGGCAACTTAAAGAACAATCTCTTTGATGCAATTGTTTCATCTTTCTTTGACTGAATTTAGGTGTTATATCTTACAATTGGCCAAAGAGTTTCATTGTGTATCCATCTGTTTAGTTTACTCAGTATAACTTCTTTGATTGCTCCTTACTTAAAGAGCTTAAATTTAAAATTTGCTTAAAATTTTTCTGTTGTTCATAGTCTTTAATATAACCAGTATTTGTTGGAAGGAAGTCAACCTGGTGTTATTACTATCATTTTCCATTTGAGAGCAATCTATCCTGAGACCCAAAATATTATATTCCCTACATTTACAGTTTTTTATGAGTAGTGTTAAGGTTGGGCTGCAATAAAATTTCAGCCCAACAGGCTTGTTAGATAAAGAAAGAAATTGCAGTCTCCCTTGGAGAGAAAAATGATAGATTTCAGATCAAATAGCTATCCATTTCTCATTCAATAGCAATAATATCTAGAATTTATAGAGCTTTAAAATTTATAGAGTGTATTGAAACATTATCTCATTTCACCCTCAAAATAATTCTAGGAGCTAAGTACTATTATTATCCTCATTTTATAGAAAAGGAATGGAGGTAGAAGTCATGAACTGTCCAAGTCACACAATTCTAGCTATCTGAGCTGTGATTTGAACTCAGGTCTTCTTTAATAGAGACCCAATTCTTCATTACAAACTTATTTAGCTATTTTCCCACCTAGATGTTACTTAGTTTTATATATAAATATATGTGTATTTTACATATAAATCTGTATGCATACAAGTATTTTTGTAGAAACATGTATTTCTGTAGCTAATTTTGAGAATGCAAGTTTTCAGTTCTTTCAAAGTGATATGATCTAAGGAGAGAAGTTTACTACAGTGCTCTGACCACATGAATGACCACAAACACTCTTTACTACCATGGAATTGTGAGGAGGGTCTTTTCTGACATCATAACTGCAAGTTATGGTGTATTACTGCTCCTCATCACCCCAAAAATGTTAGCCAGGACTAGAACTTGAATCATGGACAATGGACAAGGACATGAATACATGGATAAAGCAACAGAGTCTTGTCTCAGTGCTGACAAAAGGACCTCTCTAATCTCCATCTACTTAGTTGTTCCATCTCCTTACTGTCTGTGGGCTGAGAGCCCTGGAAGCAGCCCCTACTGCATTTGATTCAGTGACTCCCAATGCTTGCTCCTGGTTTGCTGAGATCAGGTCTTTGATGGTGTAGTCTGCACTGGACTGTTCTATACTCTGTTGTGTAACTGGTGCACCCTGTTGCAACAGACTTTTCCTCCTGATCTTTCCAGCTGTCCTTGGCTGGAAAAATGTTTCACTCTGTCTTTTTGTGTGTTCTGCTCTTTTAGAATTTGTTTGGAGTCATAATTTAAAAGTATTTGGAAGGATTTAGGGGAGAGAAGTCAGACTCCCTGAGTCCCTGACTTTACACTGCCAGAAATAGCAGAGTAGTTTGCCATTTCCTTCCCCGGCTCACTTTACAGATGAGAAAACTGAGGCAAATAGGATTAAGTAAATTTGCTTAGAATCATGTACTAGATTTCTGAGTGAGATTAAGTGAAAAGAGTGTTTTTCCTACAAATCAGGAAGACCTGATCCTAAATCCTGTCTCAAAAACTTTCTAGCTGTACAATTTTGATGAAGTCATTAACTTAGTTTGCCTTAGTTTTTTCAATTTAAAAATAGGGCTGTTAATACCACCTGACTCCTAGGATTCTTATGAAGATCAGATTATATTGATAAAACACTCAGCAAAGTACTTGAAATGCAGTAGGCAAACAGGTTACTGAGTTCCAAAGCTGGAATTTGAACATAGGTTATCTGCCTACAAATTTAATGTTTGTTTTTTTTCCAGTATGCCATGATCCTTTCCTGTAAGTCAGTCACTATGGGGATAATGACAAAACATAATTGCTTCCAGTGATGAGATTGCCATGTCCAGAGTTCCTCTGCTGCCATGGTCCATTTTCCAATAGCTCCAATAACGTTCTATCCTTTTTAGGGCGGTATCATGATACCCATCTCATGATAGAGTCCAGGTTTGTTTATAACAATTGAAAATTGGAACACCAGGAAAAAATTATAGGCCCTTTTTGTAGAAATGTGTTGGTAAATGTATCATCTATCTTTGCTTGAGCTTATTCTTGAGTAATTTTCATCTAATTCATCCTTGACATTAAATGTAGTCTAAAAGGTATTGGCCTTCACTTAATACAAATTAGTAAACTAGAACAGAGTAATGATGTAGGGGAAAATAAATGTCCCTGACTATTGTTGTTTTATTTTTTCTTACCAAACTAAATGCTCTTCGATATATCTTAATTAGAAAAGTTCCACTTGTTATTGGAAAAAAATATATTTTGAATGGTGTTGATGAACTGTTTTTAGCTCATTAGCAGGACATGAAAAACAAACAAATTAGTAAAGGTGAGCTCTCTGGGAAAGTTCACTCTCTGTTTCAGTTTGGGATTTTTTCCTTCATTTATTTTCTTGTTTGTTTTACTAGAAATCAGATTGGCTCAAGATATTGCAGCCAAGGTGGCAGAGTAAAGTCAGAGACTCATCTGACCTCTCTCCCAAACCCCTCCAACTACATTTAAATAATGACTTTAAACAAAGTCTAGAGTTACAGAAACTAGAAAAGGACAGTGAAACCATTTCTAGCCAAAGACAATTTAGAATGTCAGCAGGCTAAGATGAAAGTGAAACACAGTCCAGCTTACACTGCACCACCATAGCCCTAGCCCCATCAAATTAGGAGAAGGTGCTGGGAGCCACAGAATCAGCAACAGAAGAAACAATTTGCAAAGTTCTCAGCCCACAGACGGTAAGAAGGTGCAATAATTCATCAGATTGAGGCTAAAGTTGTTTGTTTTATTTTTTTTTTTTTGCTATCACTGAGGCAGGACTCTTGTTTTGCTCGTACTCAGATGTGAGTCCCAATCCTCATCAGCATTCCTGGAGTGAGAAAGAGAACTAGTACATCATAACTTGCAGCCACAGTGAAGACTATAGCACAGGCTAGGAGAGGAATAAACATGTCTTTTCACATCGTACCACCTTAAAGGAACTAAAAACTTACAGGTTCTTAGAAATATCTTTCTAAAATGTTGCACAAAATTGCTAAAATTTGAGACAGTACTCCCTCATCCTTATGAGTAAAGGTCTACTATAACAAAGAGTACAAATTCAAGTAATAAACTGGGAAAATGAGCAAACAATAGAAAAAATCTGACCAATGAAGGGAACTATGATGATAAAGAAGATCAAAAAACAAACTCAGAAGTTAATAAAGTCAAAGCTTCTACATCCAAAGCCTCCAAGAAAAATAGGAAGTTGTCTCAGGTCATGGAAAAGCTCAAAAAGGATTTTCAAAATCAGTTACAAGATAGAGGAAAATTGGGAAGAGAAATGAGAGTAGTGCAAGAAAATCATTAAAAAATGAGTCAGTACTTTGGTAAGAGAGACAAAAAATATTGAATAAAATAACATCTAAAAAAACAGATTAGGCAAAAAAAAATTAAGTTACAAAAAGCTAACAGGGAGAAGAATACCTTACAAAGTAAAATAGCGAAATAAAAAGGGAGGGGCAAAAATTCATTGAAAGAAGAAAAAAACTTAAAAAGGAGGGTTAGTCAAATGAAAAAGGAGGTATAAAAGGTCACTAAAGAAAATAATTTCTTAAAAATTAGAATTGACTAATGGAAGCTAATGATTTTATGAGAAATCAAGAAATAAAACAAAACCAAAAAATTAAAAAGAGAGATGACAATGTAAAATATCCTATTGGAAAAACAACTGAACTAGGTAATAGATCAAGGAGAGATGATGTAAAACATATTGTGCTACCTGAGAGCCATGATCAAAAGAAAAGATATAGACCTTATATTTCAAGAAATTATCATGGAAAACTTCCCTGATATTTAAGAAACAGAGGATAAAGTAGAAATTGAAAGAATCCAACAATCACCTACTGAAAGAGATCTCAAAGTGAAAACTTTTAGCAATATTTTTGTCAAATTCCAGAGCTCTCAAATCAAGTAGAAAATATTTCAATCAACTATGAACCACAGTCAGGATAACACAAGATTTAGCAGCTTCTAATTTGAAGAATTGAAGACTTGAAATATGGTATTCCAGAGGATAAGGGAGTTAGAATTACCTACCCATCAAAACTGAATATACTCCTTCAAGGGGGAAAATGGATATTTAATGAAAGAGAGAACTTTCAAGAAATCTTGTTGAGACCAGAGCTGAAGAGAAACTTTGATTTTCAAATACAAAACTTAAAAAAAGAATACAAAGCATTAAAGGAAAATCATAAGGTATTTAACATTAAACTATTTATAATCCCTTCACTTGAAGATGACACACATAAGAACTTTCTCACTATTATGGATGGTAGAATGAGTATATTTAGGCAGAGGTCACATGTGTAAATTGAATATGAAGGGATGACATCTTTAAAAAAATTAAATTAAAAGGAATGCAAATGAGAAAGGGAAAGGGAGAGGTAGACTGAGGCAAATTATCTCCAGAAAAGAGACAAGAAAAAACTTTTACACTGAAGGGGAAAAGGATGAGGTAAGTGGGAGGGAATGAACTTTATTCTCATCAGAATTGACTCAAAGAGAGAATAATAGACACACTCAATTGCACATAAAAATCTATCTTGCCCTACAGGAAAGGAGAAGGAAAAGAGAATAAGGGAAGAAGAGAGGCAGTGATAGAAAGAAGGGAAGATTGGGGGAGGAGTATTTAGAAACAAAACACTTTTGAGGATTGACAGGGTAAAAGGAGAGGAAGAGTAGAACAAATGAGGGTATAAGTGGGAAAAAATTTCAGTCAAGTTTTTTTGATACAACTCTCATTTTTCAAACATATAGAGAACTGAGTCAAATTTATAAAAAATAAGAGGTATACCTGAATTGATAAATGATCAAAAAATATAAACAATTTTAAGATGAAGTAATTAAAGCTATTTATAGCTACATGAAGAAAATATTCTAACTTATATTGATTAAAGAAATGAAAATCAAAACAATTCTAAGGTACTACTTGTTATTTATTAGATTGGGTAGTAGGACAGATAAGGAAAATTACAGGTGGTGGAGAAGAGATGGGGAAAATGAGATATTAGTGCATTGCTGGTGGAATTGTGATCTCATTCAACCATGCTGTCAAACAATTTGAAACTATACCCAAAGGACTATAAAAACATGTTTATCTTTTGACCTAGCAAGCAAGTGTATCCTTTGATTGTTTTACCCAGGCCTATAAACCCAAAAGAGATTTTTAAAAAAGGAAAACATAAGTTTATGCACAAAAATATCCATGTGAGATATTTTCTTAGGGGCAAAGAATTAGAAATTAAGTACATGCCCATCAGTTGGAGAATGACTAAACAAATTGTGATATGTGAGTATGATGGAGTACTGTTACATTATAAGAAATAATAAATGATCTCAGAAAAACCTGGGAAAATGTGCCTGAGTTGAGGCAGAGTGAAATGTATTTTGTACAAAGTAACAACAATATTGTAAAATGATCAGCAATGTATGACTTAGCTATTCTTAGCAATATAATGATCTAAGATAATTCGAAGAACTTATGATGAAAAATGCTTTCCATACCCAGAGAAAGAATTGAAAGTATCTGAATAAAAGATTAAAATAAACTTTTAAAAACTTTAAATTTTTGTCAGGGTTTTTTTAGTTTATTTTTTTTTTAATTTCACAACATGACAATAATGGAAATGTTTTGCATGACTACACATATATAACCTGTATTGAATTGCTTGCTTTCTCAGTGGGGTATGGGGGTGGGAAGGGAGAAAGAGAGAAAACTTGAACTCAAAATTCTAAAATTGAATTTTAAAATTGTTTTTATAAGTACCTGGGCAGGGGGAGAAAAAAATGTACAAAGCAGTGATCCTGAAAAAGAATAAAATTAGCCCAAGAAAAAGAAAAACCTAATTGCATCAGAATGATTCAAAAATATATTTATATAAAGACAGAAACTTCCAGGACCAGCTCCAAAAAACTGCAACACATATAGAGATAAAAACAATGGAAACCTCATCTATTTTGAGGAAGATGAAGGAATACATATTTGGAAATCTTTTTATCCTTCCCTAAAATCTGGTTGAACATGAGCTTCAAAGATAAAGAAATCTTTGAATGATTTATAATTTAAAATTTGTAGTTATAAATGGCATATTCAGTATTTAGGACATCAGAGACAAAGAATATTTTTAAACAGTAAAAGTTATTCATAATATCCTAACAGTATCACAAGAGCCATCTATTCACTGAAATCCAAGAAATATTTTATTTTTCTATTCACATATTATTTTAACAATAAAACTATAAACTTTTCAAAAATATCTTTTGCTATTTCAATATAATTGATTTTTATGATCCTGTGTATTTTATTTTATATTTTTAAAAATATTATTCTGAGAAGAGGTATTCACAGATTTCACCAGATTGCCAAAGGAGTTCCTCCCCCTTCCCCACCCCTTCCTCGCTTCCTCTCTCCCTCCTTTTCTCTCTCTCTCTTTCTTTCTCTCTCTCTCTCTCTTTCTCACACACACACACACACACACACACACACACACACACGTATATTGTCTTGTTATAAAGTATGGCTTCTTGGAAGAAGAAGGACTATACTAGAAAATTAAGTTGAGAGAAAAATATGTCATCTTTTTAAAGCAAGAAATAAGGAGACCATATTCATGTCTCTAAATGCCAAAATCTTCTGTAGCCTCTTTGTTTGTACAACTACATTTTTCATGAATTCTAGTAAAATTCTCTGATTTCAGCAAGAAAGACAAATAGAGAGTCTTTCTCCACTTTTCTATTTATCTCCTTCTCCAATAACAATGACTATGTTGATGTCATAATTAATTAGTGGATAGTTTAGGACAATAATGATGAGATAAAATAAACTTTTTTCTTTTTTTTTTTCTTACTCTCTTAAGATGTCACTTTTTGTATCTATATATGTGATATATATTTGTATGTTCATGCGTGTGTGACTGGAGGAAAATGGAGTAAATAACAGAAAGATATTAACAGAGAAAAGGAGAAGGTACATAAAGTGAATATAAATATAAAACACTTGTAGGTGTGGGTAGGGGGAAAGGGAGGGAAGTCCAGGATATGGGTTTAAGGCCCATCTTTTAAACATATTAGTTATTTTGCCCTGAGCAGATATTTTATCTTTGCTAAATTTTAGTTCTTCCTCTCTAAAAGAGGTATAATCATTTTTGCAATACTACTTTATTTTCATTGGACCAGAATGTTCAAAAGGTGGGAAGAAAAGCATTTTCTCTTTCTTCTCCAACCAACAGAAAATTATGACTGGCAGCAGAAACACACGGAGAGATTTCTACACTTGCTCACATGGCCTGGAAGAATTTGTGATCCTCGAATTCCTGTTTGTCTTCTGCCTTGCAAATTCCTCTTTAAAAATTTTCAGTTGTCATTACCTTTTCCTGTCACCTTCGTCAATATAAAAAAATGTGAGCTGCTTTGTTTTAGGTGGTTTTAATTTGTATTTCTCAAATCAATAGTGATTTAGAGCATTTTTTCATATGACTGTATATGCCTTTAATTTCATCATCTGAAAATTGTTCATATACTTTGACCATTTATCAATTGGGGAAGGACTTGTATTCTTATAAATTTGACATAGTTCTTTATTTATTTTAGAAATGAGAGCTTAATATCAGAAACAGGAATTATCAGAAACAGTGGCTGTAAAAAATTTTCTCCAGCTTTGTATTTTTCTTTTAATCTTGTTAGTGTTAATTTTGTTTGTGCAAAAATTATTAATTGAATATAATCAAAGTTGTCCATTTTGTATTTAATAATGTTCTCTGGTTCTCCTTTGGCCATAAATTCCTCCCTTCTCCAAAAGTCTAATAAATAAATTATCCCTTGTTCTTCTAATTTGCTTATGGTATCACCCTTTACTCCTAAATCATGTACTCATTTTGGTTTGGGGTATGGGATGTAGTACTGTGCCAATTTTTTGACCTATAATTTTTCAATTTTCCCAGCAATTTTTGTGAAATAATGAGTTCTTATTCCAGAAGCTGGAGTTTGGGTGCTTATCAAATACTGGATTACTATAATCATTGATTATTGTGTATGTGTATCTAACCTATTCCACTGATCCATCACTCTATTTTTTAGCCTGTACCAAATGGTTTTGATGACTGCTGCTTTATAATATAGCTGTAGGTCTGACATTGCTAGGCCACCATCCTTTGTATTTTGTTTTACATCAGCTCCCTTGATATTCTTGCCCTTTTGTTCTTCCAAATGAATTTTGTTATTATTTTTCCTAGCTGTATAAAAAAAATTGGCAGTTTGATTGGTTTGGCACTAATCAAATAGACCAAGTTAAATAGAATTGTCATTTTTATTGTATTATCTTGGCTTACCCATGAGCAATTGATAATTTTCCAATTGTTTGGATCTGATTTTCTTTGTGTAAGAAGTGTTTTGTAATTATGTTCATATAGTTCCTGGGTTTGTCCTAATTCTTTTTTAAAGCAAAGATTGGAAACTACGGGTATTCAGAAAAGAATATTCATGTAAATATGAGTATTCACACAAAATCAAAATTTCTAAGTTTTGAGTATTGGGCTCCCAAAAGGAAAACATTCTTTGATATTTGCTTTTTGGAGAAGGAAGGATATTTTCAAATATGGCTCTGTAACTACAGGCATGCCTTAAGAATTTTTAGCTCTGCACAATCCTTCTCTCTGGCTTGTATGAATTCCTTGAATGGTGCAGGATTAGCGAATAACATTTGTTCAACATTCTTCCAATATGTCTTTGTCTTCTAGGGGGTGGTATTAAGTACATTAGACACATTGATTATGTTCTGTTTCTGTGTTAGCTCACGAGTCCATGTGAGTCCTTTCTATCTTAGGCCTTTTTTCAGTAGTAAGGGAAACAAAGGTTATACTGGATAGGAAATTCATATTTCATAACAAGTGTCTTTGTGGGAGTTAGAGGCACTTATCCATGGTGGTGCAGTGAACAGAGATTTGACTTGGAGTCAAAAAGATCTGAATTGAAATCTGATCTCACATTATATACTTCAACAACAATACTATATGATGACCAATTCTGATGGACCTGTCCATCCTCAGCAATGAGATGAACCAAATCAGTTCCAATGGAGCAGTAATGAATTGAACCAGCTACACCCAGCAAAAGAACTCTGGGAGATGACTAAGAACCATTACATTGAATTCCCAATCCCTATATTTTTGCCTGCCTGCATTTTGGATTTTCTTCACAGGCTAATTGTACAATATTTCAGAGTCCGATTCTTTTTGTACGGCAAAATAACGGTTTGGTCATGTATATTTATTGTGTATCTAATTTATACTTTAATATATTTAATATCTACTGGTCATCCTGCCATCTAGGGGAGGGGATGGGGGGTAGGAGGGGAAAAATTGGAACAAAAGGTTTGGCAATTGTCAATGCTGTAAAATTACCCATGCATATAACTTGTAAATAAAAAGCTATTAAAGAAAGGAAGGAAGGAAGGAAGGAAGGAAGGAAGGAAGGAAGGAAGGAAGGAAGGAAGGAAGGAAGGAAGGAAGGAAGGAAGGAAGAAAGAAAGAAATCTGATCACAGAAACTTACAACCCCTTTGATCCAGGACAAATCACTTAAATCCAAATTCACTTGATTTCCTCAAGTATAAACAAAAAAAAAAAAAAAAAAATGAAGGGGAGAGAGGGAGAGAAATAATAACAGTACCCATTTCACAGGGTTGTTGTAAGAATCAAATGAGATCATATTTCTAAAGTGCTTAGCATGGTGCCTGGAATATAGAAAACATTATATAAATGATAATTCATTTCCGTTTCCCTTTCTGTCTTACTCTCAACTATGAGTTGTTATTTAAATATATTTTACATATTTCCATCCTAAGACTCTGGGAAAATGAGCCATGGGGAGAAAATGGCTCCTTAGATGTGGTGGGATGTAGCAAGCTAGAGAGGGAGAACTTAGCCCTTGAATGTTTATATGTGAATGGATATATTTATATCTACATTTATCTCTATAGTCTCTCTCTTTGTTTCTCTCTCTCTTTCAATTTTAGGGAGTTCCTTGGAATACAGTGAAATTGAATGAATCACCCAGGTTCAAACCATATATAAGTATCTAAAAAAGGATTAGAAATCACATTTTCCTGACTCCAAAGGCAGCACAGGGTCATCCATGGCCCTCTTTCTCTAGCATATAGTCATTGTACATAAGTATTATAAAGACTATCCCATTAAATGCCTTAACATTTCTGATACACAAAAATGGTGAAGATAAGCAAGAAATCCCCGTTGCCTGTCTTGAAATGAAACAAACATTGAGTATTTGAAAACTTATTGTTTTAATCCTTCCTAGGGAAATTCTTCTGTTCTGTACAACTATTAAATAACGCAAACTTTTCCATGGATGACATATTTATGATGGCAGAAGATTCTGGCATAGCTGAAACATACAGAAAGGGGCAAATTAGAGCTCCTCATGCATATAAAATAGCCCCTCTGTCATGCAGCATCTGAGACTATTCATTAGTGTTTCATTTTACATCGATTTCCTTTATGCAGCTCCTTTATAATGCTAATATTTTTATTGTTCCCTATGCTCCTTGAAATGTTCAACAGTAATTAGCTGTGCATATGTCTAATGATTTCCAGAAGCCCAGAAGCAAGGAAGAAGGAACTTTTCCTAGGTGTGTTTAATTCTTTTCAAGACAGTGACTATTTATTCTCAAAAGGTGCTGACATGAATAAAAACTAAGTACCAGAGTTTTCAGCTAGCTTAGTAGAATTAGGGTAAGCCCATTTCCTGGAATACCCATCAAGATATGCACACTTCACACTCTATATAACAAGATAAGATTAAAATGGGTACATGATTTAGATATAAAGGGTGATAATAAAAGCAAATTAGGCAAACAAGGTGTATTTGCCTATTATGTCTTTGGAGAAGGGAGAAATTTATGACCAAAAAGAACTAGAGAACAATATGAAATGCAAAATGGATAATTTTTATTATGTTAAATTAAAAATAATTTGAACAAACAAAATCAATGTATCCAAGATTAGAAGGGAAGAAGAAAGCTTCTGTAATTTTTACAGCCATTATTTCTCACAAATGCCTCAGTTCTAAATATGGAGAACTGAGTCAAATGTATAAGGATACAAGTTATTCCTCAATTGATAAATGGTCAAAGGAAATGAATAGATAATTTTCAGATGAAGAAATTAAAGCCACCTATAGTCACATAAAAATGCTATAAATCACTACTGATTAGAGAAATGCAAATACAAAAAACTCATTACCACTTTACACCTATCAGTTTGGAGGAAAAGATAATATTTGGAGATGATGTGGGAAAACTGGAACACTAATACATTGTTGATAGAGTTATGAATTGATCCTACCATTCTGGAGGATAAAAGGTTATAAAATAGTGCATACCTTTTGATCCAGTAGTATCTCTACTGAGTATGTAGCCCACAGGAATCATAAAAGAGGGAGAAAGGATCCACCTATGGAAAAATGTTTGCAGAGTCTCTTTGTGTGGTGGTAAAGAATTGGAAAATGAGTGGGTGCCCATCATTTGGGGAATGACTGAATAAGTCATGGTATATGAATGTAATGGAATGCTACTTTTCTATAAGAAATAATGAGCAGGCTGATTTCAGAAAAGCATGGGAAAACTTACCTGAATTGATGTTGAGTGAAGCTAGAAGGACCAGGACAACACTGTATACAACAATGGCAAGATTGTGTATTTCAACTATGATAGACTTAACAGCAATTCAGTGATCCAAGCATTCCAATAAACTTTGGATGGAAAATGCCATCTACATCCAAAGAGAGAATTATGGAGACTGAATACAGATAAAAGTATGCTATTTTCACTTCCCCCCACCTTGGGTTTTTTTTTTCTTTTTGTGGTTTTTCCCTTTTATTCTGATTTTTCTTTCACAATATGACTCACATAGAAATATGTTAAAAATGAATGTATAAATATAACATATTGCTGGTAGCTTGGGAAGGAAAGAGGATAAGGGAGAAGAAAAAAATGAAACTCAAAAGCTTACAAAAATGAATGTTGAAAACCATTCTATATGTAATTGGAAAATTATACTATTAAAATAAAATTTTAAAATATTCATTTCATACTTTGTTGTCATGATTGCAAGTTACTCATTTTTCATATATTTTACATTTGAAACAAACTAGCTGACTTACTATTTCTCTATATAAAATCATTCATTTTTTTCATGCCTTTGGCCAGGTATATCAGCTAAGGAGGGATTCTCTTCTTCCTCCTCTCCAAATATTGAAATATTCAGTTCCCATCAAAGCTCAGTTTAAATGCCACTTCCAGATCAAGTTTTTCCTAATTTTCTGGTTATTTGTGCCCATCCTAAGATTTTCGTTTATTTTGTCTGTATTTTGGAGGTTTATATGTTACCTCTCTCCTTTCTCAAGGGGCAATTTCCTTAAGGGCAGGGGATCATTTATTTTCTTTCCCTTACTTAGAAGAGCACCTGTCATACAATAAGTAACTGGTAAATATATGTTGAGTTGAGTTGAAATAGTTAAATTAAATTAGTCAGTGACTCACATTATTGCATTGGAGTTAGAAGGCTTTTATTCATACCATTATTGTTCTGTTTATTCAGACAGTTACTTCACCCCTCTGAGCCTCCTTTTCCTCATCCCTAAAATCAGAGGATCGGACGCAATAACTTTACTTTCTTACATCTCTTGAACTATGAGTTTATGATCTTGAGCAACTGTTTCAATTTGTTTTCTCTAACCAGTGCTCACTTTGTAATTTTATTATTGAATATAAAACCATAGATTTATCACAGGAATGCCATTTTAGAAGTCCTTGGATCCAGTCCTTTCACTTTATAAATGATGAAACTGAAGCTCAAAAAATTAAAATATTTGTCCATATTCATACAGACATAAAGTAGCAGAGGTAAGGGCTTCATAATATATGCTGTATAGGGTGATCCAAAATGGACAAGTCATAGTAGAGAGTTTTGATAAAAGGAGATGATGAAAGGAGATCCATTGGAAAAAAAGAAATGGCAAACCACTTCAATATCTTTGGCAAGAAAATCCTACAGGCAACATTGTACAGACTTTGGGAGATAGTAGAAGACCAGTTCCTTCATGGTCATGAAGAGTCTGACACTGCTGAATAATGACAATAGCTTTCACACAGTGCAACAAGATTTGCAAAATATTTTAAAATGTTATTTCATTTTAAACTTACAATAACTCTAGAAGATATAGTTTATTATTACTCCCATTTTCTTTATGAGGAAATTGAGGCATATAATGATTAAATGGCTTAACCTAGGACATGTCATGACTTTTCTTTTTACTTATTAGCCAATATGATACTTGTAAGTTGTCATCTCAGAATTTTAATGTGCATTTCTCTAATCAAAAATGATTTAAAGCACTTCTTCATATGCCTATAAATAGCTTTGATTTCTTTATCAAAAAATTGCCTGTTCATATTCCTTGACCATTTTTTTCACTTGACAAATACCTTGTGTTCTTATAAATTTGGCTTAATTCTCTCATATTTGAGAAATAAGGCTCTTATTAGAAATATCTGTAAAGTTTGTCCCCCACCATTCTGTTTTTTTTCCTAATCTTGCTTGCATTGATTTTGTTTATACAAAAGCTTTTTAATATAATTAAAAGAATCTCTTTTGAATTTTGTAGTGCTCTCTCTCTTGTTTGATCATGCATTTTTCCCCATTATCTTGATGTGACAGGTGAATTATTCTTTGCTCTTCTAATTTAATTATGATGTCATCTTTTGTCTAAATTATTAACTCACTTAACTTCTCCTTAATACATGCATATATTGCTGGTATTGAAATTACTTCATCGTCTATGATACCTTTTAGTAAACTGTAGTGTCCTTCCTTATCTCTTTTAATTAGATATGTGTGTGTATCTATCTATATCTATATCTATATCTATCTATCTATCTATATATATATATATATATAATGTTTTGTGTTTACTTCATCTGAGTTCAAGATTGCTACTTCTCCTTTTTTTTCTTTAGCTGAAGCATAATAGATTCTACTCCAAGCCCTTATTTTTATTCTATGTGTGTCTCTCTGTTTCAAACGTATTTCTAATAAATGATATATTGCAGGATTCTAATTTTTATCCATTCAGCTATCTACTTCCATTATATTGGAGAATTATCCCATTCAATTCACAGTTATGATTACTACCTGTGATTTTCCCTACATCTTATTCTTCCTGCTGTTTATCTTTCCTTTCCTTTCATCTTTTCCCTTCTCCCTAGTATTTTCATTCTGCATAACCCTCTCTCCTTCGTCAGTCCCAAGTCCTCTCGCTTTTACTTACTTCCCTCTTAATTAAGTTAGATTTGCATTTTCAACTGATTGTATATGATCTCTGAGGACTATTACAACTCAGATATTTAGCCCTAGACAACATTTAACTTAAGATCTCTGCAGCTTTCCATGGTGTATTGTTTTTCCCTTTTTATAAGCCAATCTTAAAGAAATGATTCACCTGATAGTTGACTCTACAATAAAAAAAAAAAAGCTGACTTTCAATGGTATACTTCTTAGATTTGGAAAAACCCATAAATTAGGGTACAGACATATTTGGTTTTATTGCATGTTACAGATATTGTGAGGGGTTTTCATTTTTTATTTGTATTGCTTTTTTTAGTTTACAAGTTTAAGGTTTGTAGCAATCCTGAATTGAAAAAGTCTTTGGGCATCATTTTTTTTCTAATAGAATGTGCTCGCATTGTATCTCTGGGTCCCATTTGGGTAATTCTCATGATATTTCAAACATTTCATTATTATTATATGTTATAATGATCTCTGATGAGGGATCTGTGATATTACTATTGTAATTGTTTTGGGTAATCACAAACCTTGTCCATATAAACAAAGCAATTTTAATAAATGCTGCATACTCTGATTGCTCCACAGACTGCACCTCTGCGTGTCCCTATTTCCTGAGATGCAGTATTATTGAAATTAGGCCAATAAATAACCCTGAAATAACCTCTAAGTGTTCAGGTAAAAAGAAAAGTCAATGAATGAAGCAAACTTCATTGTTTTATTTTAAGAAATTGCCACAATCTACCTGCATTATCACCCTGGTAAGCCAACAAACATCAAAATAGGGGCGAGATCCTCCACCAACAAAGATATTATCAAGTTACTGAAATGTCAGATGACAGTTAGTATTTTTTTAACAATAAGATATTTTTAATTAAGGTATATGTATCTATTTTTCTACATAATTCTACTATGCAGTTAATCAACTATAGCACAATATAAATATGACTTTTATATGTACTGGGGAATCAGACATTTGCGTAATTCACTTTATTGTGATATTTGCCTTATTGGCATAGTGTAGAACCAAAACTGTTATACCTCTGAGGTTTATGTGTATATATAAACAGCATTAATATTCCATTAAAAGGAGTCCCCCAGGTCCAGCCATTTATTTATTTCTCATGGGACTGTATTCCTACTCTTTGAAACCTTTTCCATTCTGAAACCTCACACTACCTCTGGAATTCACATTTGGAAAATGCTTAATAAGCTTTTAGTCTCTCTATTATTTGTAAGAATGAGCCCCCAAATCTGAAACTATTTTTATTTATTGGGAAGTTTAGGAGAGGAGTGTAAACTATAAAGAAATAGTAATTTTCTCCTAGGCTGTGGAAGTTTATATTATGTAGGATTTAGATAAGGGTTCATACATACATAGAATGTGAGGCCTGGAGTCAGGAAAACTTGAATTCAAATTCAATTTCAGATACTTCTTAGCTGTATCAAGTTATGTAATCCTGTTTGCCTTAATTTACTCATTTGTAAAATGTGCTGGATAAGCAAATCACTCCAATAACTTTTTGAAGAACCCCCCCCCCAAAAAAAAAATCATAAAGAGTCTGATTTACATATGTAATGGGGATAAACTGGAACCATTCCCAATAAGATCAGGAATGAAACAAGGTTGCCCACTATCACCATTACTATTCAATATTGTATTAGAAATTCTAGCTTCTGCAATAAGAATTGAGAAAGAAATTAAAGGAATTAGAGTAGATAATGAGGAAGCCAAATTATCATTCTTTGCAGATGATATGATGATGTACTTAGAGAATTCCAGAAATTCTACTAAAAAATATTAGAAATAATACACAACTTTAACAAAGTTGCAGGATACAAAATAAATCCACATAATCCTCAGCATTTTTATACATCACCAACAAAATCCAATAGCAAGAGATACAATAAGAAATTCCACTTAAAATAACTGTTGATAGTATAAAATATTTGGGAATCTATCTGCCAAAGAAAAGTCAGGAACTATATGATTAAAACTACAAAACACTTTTCACACAAATAAAGTCAGATCTAAACAATTGAAAAAATATTAAGTGCTTTTGGATAGGCCGAGCGACTATAATAAAGATGACAATACTACCTAAACTATTTATTTAGTGCTATACCAATCAGACTCCCAAGAAACTATTTTAATGACCTAGAAAAAATATCAACAAAATTCATCTGGAAGAACAAAAGGTCAAGAATTTCAAAGGAACTAATGAAAAAAAAAAAAAAATGAAAGTGGCCTAGCTGTGCCTGATCTAAAACTATTATAATGCAGCAGTCACCAAAATCATTTGGTATTGGCTAAGAAATAGACTAATTGATCAGTGGAATAGTTAGGTTCACAGGACAAAATAGTCAATAGCTATAGCAATCTAGTGTTTGACAAACCTAAAGACCCCAACTTTTGAGATAAGATTTCACTATTTGAAAAAACCTGTTGGGAAAATTGGAAATTAATATGGCAGACACTAGGCACAAACCCACACTTAACACTGTATACCAAGATAAGATCAAAATGGCTTCATGATTTAGGCATAAAAGAACAAGATTATAAATAAATTAGAAGAACATAGGATAGTTTACCTCTCAGACTTATGGAAGAGGAAGGAATTTGTGATCAAAGAAGATCTAGATATTATTATAGATCACAAAATAGAAAATTTTAGTTATATCAAATTAAAAAGCTTTTGTACAAACAAAACTAATGCAGACAAGATTAGAAGGGAAGCAATAAATTGGGAAAACATTTTTACAACTAAAGCTTCTGATAAAGGCCTCATTTCCAAAATATATAAAGAATTGACTCTAATTTATAAGAAATCAAGCCACTCTCCAATTGATATGGTCAAAAGATATGAACAGATAATTTTCAGATGATGAAATTGAAACTATTTCTACTCATATGAAAGGGTTTTCCAAATCACTATTTGGATTGATCAGAGAAATGCAAATTAAGATAATTCTGAGATAACACTACATACCTGTCAGATTGACTAAGATGATAGAAAAGATGATGATGAATGTTAGAGGGGATTTGGGAACACTGGGACACTAATGCATTGCTGGTGGAGTTATGAACAGATCCAACCATTCTGGACAGCAATTTGAAGGTATGCTCAAAATGTTATCAAACTGTGCATACCCTTTGATCCAGCAATGTTACTACTAGGCTTATATCCCAAAGAGATATTAAAGAAAGGAAAGGGACCCACATGTGCAAAATTGTTTGTGGCTGCCCTTTCCATAGTGGCCGGAAATTGGAAATTGAATGGATGCCCATCAATTGGAGAATGGTTGGGTAAATTTATGGAATATTATTGTTCTCTAAGAAAAAAAAAAAAACAGAAGGATGAATACAGGGAGCTTTGGAGAGACTTACATGAACTGATGCTAAGTGAAATGAGCAGAACCAGGAGATCATTATACACTTCAACAACAATAATATGAGAATCAATTCTGATAGAAGTGGCTATCTTCATCAATTAGAATATCCAGTTCAGTTCCAATTGATCAATGATGAATAGAACCAGCTACACCTAGGAAAAGAACACAGGGAAATGAATGTGGACTGCTTGCATTTTTGTTTTTTTTTTTTTTTCCCAAGGTTATTTTTATTTATTCTGATTTTTCTTGTGCAACAAGAGAACTGTAGAAATATGTACACATATATTGTATTTAAGATATATTTTAACATGTTATGAGACTGCCTGCCATCTAGGGGAGGGAGTGGAAAGAAGGAAGGGAAAAGTTGGAACCGAAATCATTGCAAGGACAATGTTGAAAAATTACCTATGCATATGTTCTGTCAATAAAAAGCATAATAGATTTTTTTTAAAAGATGATGAAAATGATGAAAAACAAACCTACCCATAAATTGCCAAAGAAGGCAGCTTGAAAGCAAAGCAGAGTGAGATGGATATCATATATAAACATTCAATAAAATGGTGACTAGGCCAAACATCAAGAAAATTCAAAACATAAGTTTTGATGGACCCTAAGCTAGACCTAGGTGAAGTGGGTTTAAATCATAAATACATTTAGGAATTAAGGGAACCCCAAATCTCTTATAGCTCTCTTTGGCATTATTAGAGATTTGCTTAGTTAGAACAGTATTCTAAATTCAAGCAATCTCTAGTCTAAAGGTAGACTTAAAAATGTATTATTATTAATGTTACTTGAATAGTATTTTCCACCCTTATTGTCAGATAATTCCTTTCAGAAACTCCATTTGGGACTAATTTCCAGGGCAATCAAATCTTCATTTCTAACTACTCCTACACCCCTCTTCTCTGTTTCATTTTGTATGTTGTTTTCTTCCATTAGAATATATATTCCTTGAGAGTAGGGAAGACTTTCGTTTGTTTATAATTGTATTTATTGTACTTGTATGTATACAAATTTATCAAAATATATAAAATATTTAAATTATATTTATAGTTCTTATATTATCTAACACACAATTTCTGTTATACTTTTTTGTTTAATTGATATAATCCCAGGCTAGTTCTGCCCATGTTTGGTTTAATGTTTTCTGGAAATTCTTAGCTATGGTTAGAACTACGTGTATTCTATCAATTCCAGGTATGAGGGGAGGTCCCTACCTAGAGGGGAACAGGATTACTTTATCAGGAAGTACTTTCTACCAATGGGTAAGTGTTGTCATGCTCACCCAGCTGCTTACAATTGCTTGTAAATTAATTCCTTGCCCAAGAATCCAATTTCTGCTTTATAAAAAGAGATCTATAAAGTGAGCCCCAATGGATTAAGGTGAACAAGTTCAGTTCCTTAACTCCTTCCCAAGAAAGATAATGCTGGCAGCAAGTGGGAAACAATGCATTAATAAAGTTTTAACAAGGTGAGAAGGGAAGGGAGTAGAAGAGAAAACAGACATCTCCAGAAAGAGATAGGGAAGTGAGAGGGCAACATAGAGTCATTTACACAAAATTTGGGAGCCTCCAGGTAGCATAGACCTAAAGTGCTTGGTAGAATGGGGTTTTAAAGACTCCTTCTTATGTTTTTAGTGATAAGGAAGAATTAAACCTTATCTGACCTACCTCAGGTTTGAATCATTTGCATATCACTACTATCTGAAATTTATCAAAACAATCTTAAAGTTCTCTTATTAGTAGAATATTTATCTGGTTTTACAGCATATATCTGGAATTTATCCACAGCTTGCAGACTGTAGACCCTTCCCTAGAGCCCAGCTGGCTCCTCTTCATCTAGCACGTATTCTCTGTAAGCCTTAATTTAGAAGGCAGTTTTGGCAAATGGTGTTTGTATATATTTCCTTTTAAACTTAGTTCTTACTTCCTATTTATCATTGCATTACACTGATACTTAAATACTTACTTAGTATACTAACTGGTTGAATAAGCGTGGGGACTATAACAATACACAATTCCAGCACAACTTAATTATCTTAGGACTAGTCTTTCTTGGTGTATACTGTCATAGAGCATTGTATAATTTAAAAGTGAACAAAAGATGATTTTTAATCTCTCCTTTTATTCATTTTTTTCCACAATAAGTGAGAAAAAAATATCATTCATCAAAACTATTTTCAGCAATATAAATAACAAAGGGATGGAATTCATTCTCATGGGCTAAACTGTTCAATATTGTCAAAATTATTTCTACAGGATTTGGAAGGTCTCCTTCAAACCAATTTTAGTTCAATCCTATTACATTAGGAAACACTTAACATGAGTTAAGGAAATGTTTCTAAATGAAAACAGGCTACAGTGACTTGTATAGGCTCATTTTGTATTATGATTTATCAGACCTTGAAAACATTTTTAAAGAGAAAAAATGAATAAATACAGCACAGTGTGGTAGCAGTACACATTATTTTTTTCTCAAGAAGGATCTAACACCTAACCCAGTGACAAATATTCTCAAATGCTTGTCTGCTTTGTACTAGAGTGTAATACTAGCTTTTTTGTCCATTTATCAAAAAGGACTTATTGTGCAAGGCAGCTTTGAATAGTGCCGATTAAAGGAAGAGAAGAAGAGAAATTTCACTTTTCACAGTAGAGGGACTTTCTCTCATTCTCTGCTAACAGAGGCCACTGCCCTGATTTAGCAATGCTGCATTCAAGGCTTCAATTGTTTGTTGTGCTGACCTTCATTTCCTTCCTTATCAAGGGGTGTAAGAGAAGTGTGTGTGTGTGTGTGTGTGTGTGTGTGTGTGTGTGTGTGTGTGTATTAAATTCAGTCCACAGGCATTCAAAGTCATTTTCAAGGGTGAAGCAAAGGGATGGATGCATGTTTGTTATTGAACAATCCTGACTCTAGTCTTTTGCTTTCTGGATTACTTGGGGAAGGAGAAAGGATGAGATAGACAAACCTAGAGAAACAGGAATACTCAAAAACTTAGTCTGTTTAAAGAAAATTACCAGGGGACAGCTAAATGGAGCAGCTGATAGAGCACTGGTCCTGGAGTCAGAAGGACCTAAGATTAAATCCAGCCTCAGATACTTAAGATTTCTTTTAGATATTCCCAGAGAAGGGTATCTCTCTGACATTTAAGGTGAGCATCAATTAATCTGATTAACAACTCAATGACAGCATGCTCAGGTTTACTTTCTTTCCATTATAATTTATATCTTCTTATTTCAGAAACTTAATACATCAAAACATATTATTATAATATAATAGCCACGTATTACATGGTCCTATTCTCCAATGACCTTAGCTTCAAACCATCCAAAAACAAACTTTAAAACAAGACAAAACCTCTTCCTAATAGTTATTAAAATAGAAATACTTTAAATGAGATGGGTAAGAAATTTGGAAATCCTAAAGTACTACATAAATGTAAGTTATCATTGCTTTTATTTCTCAAAAAATTTAGTTGTGTTAGTACACACTTTGTGACCTTATATTTAGTTTTCTAGGCAAAAATATTGGACAAGTTTGCCATTTCCTTCTCCAGAATGAAAGAATAAAATAACCTCTGCTGACTATGATTTTATAATTTAAATGAGGAGATAATTACATGTAAAGCTATATATATATAGAGAGAGAGGCTAATATATATGCACAGACATTTATCCATATGTACATATATGAATGTGCCAATGCATACATTTTATACAGGTAAGTATATATATATATTATGCACATGTATATGTTTATATCAATATATCTAACACTTTAGATATATTAATATATGGACATGTTCTTACATTAATAAGACATGAATATATACATAATATATATGCATAAACGTAATGTATGCATATACACAAATAAAAATTTGTGTTAAATGCAAGGTAGATTGGGAAAGAAGGTTTTAGCAGTAGAATGGATCCAGAATGGCTTCATGGTTGAAATACATCTTAAAGGAAAGATTTTGAAAACCAAGGGAAGGAAAAAGTATACTCAAGGCTTGGGAATGCCCTATGCAAGTTTTGCACTGAAAACACAATCATGAGTCAAGAAGAGAGAGCCAATTTGGCTGAATTGCAAACAATGGAAGGGGGAGTGACCTTCAATGAGGCTAGTTAGATTAGGGCCAGATTGTATAGGACATCAAAATCTAAAAAGAGATTTTATTTTATTCTAGAGTATATGAAGCTATTGAGTTAGTTGTAAAGGAGAGTTACATGATTGGATGAGCAGCAAACAAAAACAACTTTGTGAATTGTTTATAGATAATGGACTTAAATATTGAGAGAGTTGTTTGAATGAGATCAATTATAAAGCCATTTTAATCATCTAAACAAGATATGCTTCAGCTGAAGCAAAATAGTAGGGGTAATAAATAAAAAATAATATAAAATAAAATAAAAATAAACAACCCCAAATTCCAAAAGCAAAGAATATTTTCCTTCTTTCAAAGTATTTATAGGTTAATAGAAGGACATTATTTGAATTACTATGTACAAATAAGAAATATTTAGAGTCTTATCTATAACTAAATATCCATATCTTTATCTTATTCAAAAGAAGAGCACAGTTAACAACATAAACAAAGGTACAGAAACTGTAATGGTAGAGGTGTGCATAGGAGACAAACTAATTTTATATTAGTTTGGGGAGTATGAGGAAATGAAAAATATGAAATAATGTTAAAAAAACGAGTAAGACAACAGTTGTAGAGATCTTAAATTCTATAACTTTTTTCAATATCATTTAGAAGTATTTAGAACATATATCTATGCAGAAGAAAGGTATAATAGTTTGCAAGTTATTGGAAATCAATAATAATTTTTCATGCTTCATTTGGTGGAAGCAATTGTTATTTATGATTACTTATGCTGATATTAGGCCAATCAATGTCTGAACATCACCATATGAAACTTGATAGAGTAATTTATCTACTTTTGGTTATCATTCAGTTGAGAAATAGAATACATGCTAGGCAGACATTTTTAATAACTTTTTTTAAATTGTATTTGCAATGTTGTAGTATTTAAGAATAATTATTACTCAATAGAAACCAAAAGTTGTAGCTCTTAAAGAGAAGACTTCAATGACTATTGGACATCACATAGAAATTATTGGTGTAAGGAAATAAAATATTTTAATTATTATTCAAACACATGATGAAATCACATTGAAGATCAAGGGAAAGTGTGATTGAAAAAAAATATATATATATGCATATATATACACAACCTAATCTTTGGAAAATAAGTGAAGACCTTCAGAGAATCTAGAAGCTAGGAGGTTCCAGTAATTTTATAGTGTTTCCTCTCAAGTATCATTTAGGCTTCATAAAATTTAATTAATTTTTTGAGCTGCTAACAATTGTTATGGAGAAAATAATGCTAAGAGCAAAATAATACAAAGGTTGGAGAAGCAAATATGAAAAACAATAATTTTTAATCCTAACTTCATTCAAGTCTATAATGAAACACTGTGATGGAAGAATTTCAAATGAGCCTATAAGATCTGAGCTTTTCATAACATTATTAAACATCCATTCAAAAAAATAAATAATCTGAGCAAGATGTGATAAACATTCTAAACAAAGATGGTAAAATGTGAGTGTAAAGAAGGGATCAGATGCATTAAATGTTAAAGTAAAAACAGCTGTTTATGTGAAATAAGTGAGAAAGAAGAATTGAGAATAGTTAGAGATTAAAAATTGGAAATCCTGAAATTATGATGGTGCCCTTCACCAAAATAGGGAAGTTTGGAAGAAGGGAGAATTTGAGGGAAGGAAATAATGAATTTGGTTTTCAAAATCTTGAGTTTATTATTTCTCTGGCTATTTAGTTTAAAATTTCTAAGTGGTAATCAGTGATGTATATCTAAAGCTTAAGGGAGAAACTAGAATTGAAAACTAGAGCTTCAAATGATCTTCATGCCATTTCTTAAGGTTTCCAAAAGTAGAGAAAGAAAGAAAGAGAAGAGGAGACAGGGAAGAATCTTGGAGAATACTAACACATATGATATATGATCAGAAATAGAAGAAATAAATTAGAAAGAAAAAAATTTAATTGCCTTTTTGCAATGATGACATAAAATGTATTTGAATATCATCTATTTGTAATCTACCTCATGTGTAGAGTTAGAAATTTTCCTCCAGCCCTTTTCATTAGCTTATAAAAGGTGGACAGTAAAAGTAATACTGGGTGAAGTAATTACTTGTAAGACTCAGTAACTGGAAAAACTTGTACCATGAAAATTTACCATATCTGTTTCAAGGAACTAGTCCTACTCTGCATTGGAATGACGTTTTCCCCTAAAAAGCTCCTGGGAAATCCTTGTCATAGTTTTCCAACAACACAATAAGGGACAAATTCTACATTTGTGATTCTTTTCTCTGAAGTCGGTTCCTTCTGAACCACTTGAGACATCAAATCTTGATTCCAGATGATTCATATGGATGCAATTTTGGAAACAGCTTTGAGCTCTCTTAATCAAGAGAAAAGTTTTAAAATCCTCTATAATGACTACTAATTAATGGCTATTTAGCTCTCAAATTAATCCCACTGGATTATCTCACATTCCTTTTTACTACTGCCCTCATCCTGTTTCTGATCTTAGAAGCATTTAGGAGTCAATAAACTTTCATTAAATACTTAGTATATCTGTTAGTGTTAGGAATACAAAAACAAATAAATAAGCAAACAAACAAACAAACAAATTTAAAAAAAAAAAAAAAAAAAAAACCTTGACCTCAAAGAGTTTACATTTGAATGAAGAGGATAACACATTAACGTGAGGTGGAGGTACCAGGTATTATATAAGGGCTTGTATAGCTTGGTGAGAAATGAAGAGACTGTTCAGTTTAAGGAAGAGAGCACAGCTGCAAAAGGAATTTCTGCAAAAGATATACAAAGGGCGTACATGAACTTTTAGGATTAAGAATTTTCTGAGTCAAGGTAGAGAATTCTAGCACAGTGTATCCTAGTGATAAATGAATTAAGTAAGTTACTGGCCTGTGTATTTTTAAAGGAAAAATCTCATAGTGGTATAAATCTGCAAAAAAAAAAAACAAAAAAAAAAAACTGCAGATATAATCTCATTTGAACCTCAGAATTGTCCTGTTAAAAAAGTGTTAGTATTATTACAATTTCAAAATAGGAAAGTTGAAGATCACAAATTTTTTAAAATAACTTTTTATTGATAGAACCCATGCCAGGGTAAATTTTTACAACATTATCCCTTGCACTCACTTCTGTTCCGATTTTTCCCCTCCCTCCTTCCACCCCCTCCCTCAAATGGCAAGCAGTCCTTTACATGTTAAATAGGTTACAGTATATCCTAGATACAATATATGGGTTCAGAACCGAACAGTTCTCTTGTTGCACAGGGAGAATTGGATTCAGAAGGTATAAATAACTGGGGAAGAAAAATAAAAATGCAAGCAGTTTATATTCATTTCCCAGTGTTCTTTCTTTGGGTGTAACTGCTTCTGCCCATCCTTGATCAATTGAAACTGAATTAGATCTTCTTTTTGTCAAAGAAATCCACTTCCACCAGAATACATCCTCATACAGGATCGTTATTGAAGTATATAATGATTTCCTGTTGGTCATTTCTTACAGAACAATAATATTCCATAACGTTCATATACCACAATTTACCCAACCATTCTCCAATAGATGGGCATCCATTCATTTTTCAGCTTTTAGCCACTACAAACAGGGCTGCCACAAACATTTTGGCACCTACAGGTCCCTTTCCTGAAGATCACAAAATTAAAGTGAATTCTCCAATGCCATGCAGCCAATAAGAGACTTTGGCATAATTTCAACCAGGGTCCTCCTGAATGCAAGACTAACATTTTATCCATTATGTTACACTGTCACTTTCTAGCTTCTGCATTAATCCAGAGATGAAGTCCATGAGATTCAGAAGTTCTCAGCTTTGTGCTCTCAGTGTTTTTAAAGTTGTCTAATCACCTTGCTGCAGGTGGGAAAACCAAAAAACAAAACAATATTCTATATAATTTTGATGCACTATTATTATTATATGAAATCTCTTATTATAGAGATGACAAATGCTATTAAGATTATTTAAAAATTAACTTCTTCTAGGTAGCCCCGAGTAAAGCAAAAGCAAGGCTTCAAATCATTCCATGACAAATAATTTTTCTGTGTGGCTATGGAAACATCACTCAAATTCTCAATGTTCCAGGCAGTGCTCTAAGACTATAACTTATAGATATATCATGGGATTCTAGATTTAGACATGGAAAGAGACTGAAAGATCATATAATTCACTATTATCTCTAGTTTACAGATGAGAAAACTGAGGGCAGTAGACTTGAAGTGACTACACAGTGTGACACTGGCTGGATACATAGAACTGAGAAGTATCTTCATAGAGATGATAATTGGACACATCAGATGTCACCAACCCAGACAGTTTCAAAACAAAACAAAACAGAAAATAGCCCATGAGAAACTGTAGGGTGGTATTTACAATTATTTGGTATCATCTGGAAAACAAAACAGAAAAGGATACCTAAAAAGAGTGATCAAACCGATAGGAGTTAAATCAAGAATGAGCATTTTCACAGAAACTCAGAAAAAGAAAGAATATCAAGAGGATAAATATCATCAAGAGTTTTGAATGTAGCAACCATGTTGAGAGGGAATAGAAGTGAGAAAGCACCATTATGCTTCAAAGAGTTTTCATAAGTTTGGAGAGAACACATTTAGTAGAATGATAAGCTCCAAAACCAGAATAAAAAGGATTGAAGAGTTGAAGAATAAATGAGATGGTGAGATTGGATACCTTGTTCAAAAAGTTCTCTTGAGCAAAAAAGGAGAAATATTAGATGATAGCTTATAGGGTACTGAAATCAATATAGACTAGTGAAGATTATTTACTTTGTTTTGTTGTAGTGGTGATTGTTTGTTTTGTTTTTGAAGAATAAGGGCTATATAAAGACAGTATAAAAGGAGCCAAATGATAAAGTCTGAATTTTTATAAAATTGAAAATTTGAAAAGTATAGACAATTAAGAAAAAGTACTGTCTCAAAGGTAGTAAATGATAAAGCAGTGATTGAACCCAGATCTTTGAACTGCAAATCCATAGCTCTTTCTTCTCATGCTTTTTCTATAACTTTCTATTGTCATTGATAAAGGAAGTTGCCAAACTTAAAGAATTCCATATATACAGATAGAATAAGAGATATGGATCTTTACACCATAAAAAAGAGCTAAATTTAAATAAACAAATAACTGGGAGGCACATTGTATGTATCCCATAAGACCACAAAATTTATTTTTCATGTACATAAAGTATAGGATTAGCCATGAAATTATGGTAATTTATATAAATTCTAAGTAGAAAGTTGACACATTTTCTTAATGAGTATGAAATTTATAAGTCGTCATCTGGTATATAGAAACCCATGAAGTCACATGTTGCTCGGGAAATTCACATGAGGAATGTCATGTCATCTTTCAGGCCTTGGCAGAAATACATAAAAACACAGAAGCAAGTTGCTTAGGTTGATAGTAACACTTGGGAATTAAGTGCTGATGCTTCCTTAGTTCCAAGTGGGAACTTGGCACATCCTACTAACACCCCTCGGTGTAAAAGCACACAATTCTGAGCAAGTGAAATTACAGAATGTGACTCAGGGCTGTGGAAGCCAGCATGCTGTGGCAGAGAATGATGGAGGAAAAAAAAGATGCAGAAAACCAAATGTCACTAATGGCAGAAAATATCTGCAATACTGTTGGTCTTAGAAAGAGTGCCCTATTTTAAAGTTTGACTTGGTTTTATTCCAAATAACAATTGTTTTCCAGATAAAAATGGCCACTTATACCATTTCAAAATATACAAAATAGGAAAAATAGCTGTTCTACAATGATCTAAGTTATCTAAAAGATACCAGTATTTTAATAAAAAACCACCATCCTGGGCAAATTGTTTATCAATGCACATATTATTTCTTCAATAGGATATTAGTTCTTTAAGGATAGTTCAAATATAAGCAACTTTTTTCAAGTTTGTCTATATTTTGGTTCTTATGAGTGGTTATTAAACGAGTGAATGAATGGCTGAGTAAATGGACTAAGATCTTAAAAAAACAAAACAAAACTAGATCAGCCCAAATCTTTAGATAAAATAGTTGGATGTAGAAAGCTTCTTTTCCCTATCTGAGACACCTGGAAAACAATGGATACTCTTTTTTTTTTCCCCTGAGGCAATTGGGGTTAATTGACTTGCCCAGGGTCACACAGGTAGGAGTGTTAAGTATCTCAGGTAAATTTGAACTCAGGTCCTCCTGACTTCAGGACTGCTGCTCTACCCACTGCATAACCTAGCTGCCCCAGAACTACAGATACTCTTAAAGGCACACAAACATTAAGACCTTTGATCAAAGGTTCTCTAAGAGAGGATTGACATTAAAGATATAAGAGAAAAATAAAAATTCCAGCAAATGAAAAAGAACCGTGTCTTCTGATATTGTTCATGTTTTTTGTTTGTTTGTTTGTTTTCTGGTTCTTTTTTTTTTTTTTTTTTGCTTTTTGGTTTTTGTCTAATGCAAATTTAATTTAAATTAATTAAAATTTAATTTCAAATTTGGAAGCAGAGATTGTATCTGGCAAAACTTTCACAAACAAGTCAATGATGGATTACTTTTAAAAATTAATTAGATGAATTTATTAACATTTCTGAAAGCATCTACTTTAGCTAACTAATGATGAAAGAATTGTTGATCAAATGCCATGCCTGGGAATTGCAGTGATTATTTCTGGGAGCATATCAGAACTAACAAAGGATTATCTCCAAATAGACCATATAACATAAAGATGATGAACTTAAGAAATTCAAATATTTTGTCATAGACTATCTCTGGAGGCCTGAGATTTTTCTATTCTTCACTAGTGATGGAAACAAACAAAATAAACAAAAAAGACCGCCAACGAAAACGCGTGCGCGCGCGCACACACACACACACACACACACACACACACTTGAAGAAAAAATTATAAAGAAGGTAAAAATAACCTGAGAAGAAAAAATCAAACAATAACATAAAGAGTGGAAATGTTATGTTATAGTCTACACTCATTTCCCTGTGTTCTTTCTCTGGATGTAGCTAGTTCTATTCATTATAGATCAGTTGGAACTGATCTGGATCTTCTCATTGTTGAAGAGAGCCACGTCCATCAAAATTGATCATCATGTAGTACTATTGAAGTATATAATAGTTCTGTTGCTTCTGCTCATTTCACTTAGCATCAGTTCATATATGTCTCTCCAAGCCTCACTGTATTAATCCTGCTAATGATTTCTTATAGAACAATAATATTCCATAATATTCATATACCACAGTTTGTTCAACCGTTCTCCAATTGGTGGTCATCCCTTCGATTTCCAGTTTCTAGCCACTACAAACAGGGCCACCACAAACATTTTTGCACATATAGGTCCCTTTTTCTTCTTTAATATTTCTTTGGGATTATGCCCAGTAGGAATATTGTTGGATCAAAGGGTATGCACAATTTGATAACTTTTTGAGTATAGTTCCAAATTGCTTTCCAGAATGATTGGATCCATTCACAACTCCACCAACAATGCATCAGTGTCCCAGTTTTCCCACATCTCCAACATTCATCATTATCTTTTCCTGTCATCTTAGCCTATTTGACAGGTGTGTAGTGGTATTTCAGAGTTGTTTTAATTTGCATTTTTCTGATCAACAATGATTTGGAACACCTTTTCATATGACTAGAAATAGTTTTCATTTCTTCATTCAAAAATTCTCTGTTCATATCCTTTGACCATTTATCAACTGGAGGATGACTTGATTTCTTATAAATTGGAGTCAATTCTCTATATATTTTGGAGATGAGGCCTTTATCAGAATCTTTAGCTGTAAAAATGTTTTCCCAGTTTATTGTTTCCCATCTAATCCTGTCTGCATTAATTTTATTTGTACGAAAACTTTTTAACAATATAATTGAAATTTTCTATTTTGTGATCAATAATAACCTCTAGTTCTTCTTTGGTCATAAATTCCTTTCTCCTCCACAGGTCTGAGAGGTAAATGAGCCTATGTTCTTCTAATTTATTTATAATCTCATTTTTTTATGCCTAGATCATGGACCATTTTGACCTTATCTTGGTATATGGTCTTAAGTATGGGTCAAAGCCTAGTTTCTACAATACTAATTTCCAATTTTCCCAGTAATTATTGTCAAAAAATAAATTCTTATCCCAAAAGCTGGGGTCTCTCAGTTTGTCAAACACTAGATTGCTGTAGTTATTGACTGTTTTGTCCTGTGAACCTAACCTATTCCTCTGATCAACTAGTCTATTTCTTAGCCAATACCAAATGGTTTTGGTGATCACTGCTTGATAACATAGTTTTAAATTTGGTACAGCGAGGCCACCTTCATTTGATTTTTTTTCATTAGTTCCCTTGAAATTCTTGATCTTTTGTTCTTCCAGATGAATTTTGTTATTATTTTTCTAGGTTATTAAAATAGTTTCTTGGGAGTCTGATTGGTATAGCACTAAATAAATAGATTAGCTTAGGTAGTATTGTCATCTTTATTATATTCACTCGGTTTATCCAAGAGCACATTTTTCCAGTTGTTTAGATCTGACTTTATTTGTGTAGAAAGTGTTTTGGAGTTGCAATGGCAATGCAATAAGTCTCTCTTTCCCCTTCCTTTTCCACTCCCCTGCTTCCACCCACCAAAATCGTCATTTTCTATACAACACATCAGGACTTGCACAAAGAGTGGGTGGGGCCATTCTTTCTCCAAGCTTATATATTAATAGAGTATGGTCCAATTACTATTTAGCCTCATGTGCTTGGGACCTCGGTGCATCAACTCAAGCCTCAGCCCATTACAACAAGTCATTCCTCAATTGATAAGTATTCAAGGATATGAACAGACAATTTTCAGATCACAAAATTAAAGCCATCTATAATTATATAAAAATATTTTAAATCACTATTAATTAAAGAAATATAAATTAAAATAACTCTGAGGTACTACATCACACCTCTCAGATTGGTTAAGATGACAGGAAAAGATAATGATAAATTAGTAGATGAAGATTAATTAGATAATAAATGGCTTTAATTTCTTCATCTGAAAATTGTCTGTTCATATGCTTTGATCATTTATCAATTGGGGAATGATTTGCATTCTCATAAATTTGAATCAATTCTATATATATTTTATAAATAAGCCCTTTTTCGGAAAAACTGGATGTAAAATTTTTTTCCCTTCTCATCTTGGCTACCTTGTTTTGTTTGTACAAAATCTTTTTAATTTAAAGTAAGGAAATTGTTCATTTTGCATTTCCTAGTGTCCTCTAGTTCTTATTTGGTCATAAATTCCTCCCTTTTGAAGTAAACTCAGATCTGAGAGATAAACTATCCCTTGTTGTTCAAATTTCTTATAGTTGTTGGAATCCTTACAAACTGCTAACTAATTAGAGTTGATGTAATCTTAGAAGAAGATGTTTGGGGCAGAACCGGAAACAAGGTACTAAGTAGGACTAATTAACTTGTGTTTGCACCTTTACTCATTGGAGTTCACAAGTTTGCCAGCTTCACAAAGTAAACTTTGTACCTCTATGAGTTGACACCTCCCTTGAAGCTCTTTGGGCCAGGGAGAAAACCCACAATCCCTCTCTCTCGTATCCCACAATTCCTCCCTCTTGGATAAAAGAAGCAGACAGAGGCTCTCGGTCAGATTTCAGCGGAGTTACGCCAGAAGCTCTCTCTCCGAGGCGAGGCAAGAGAGAATACATTTTCCACTTGGCTGGCTGGTCGCAGAGGAGAGTTCAGCTGCGTTGGAGAGGAGTCGGTGGCTGGGCTCCTGCACTTCCCCCACTGAGACCAAGCTGTTCAGAAAGGGGACTTGAACCCTGGACCCTCAGATTTTAGAGGGGTTGGAGAGGGCGGCTCGCAGGGCTCTTACCAGGAGCCGACTGGCCGAGAGCGCTTGGAGGCGGCAGCGGCGGCGGCGGGGGCAATAGCAACAGCGGCAGTAGCTATGAGGGTCCCCGGCCGGGTGATTCATTGCAGATGCTCCAAGTGTTTTTGTCTTCCTTCAAAACGAAGAATAAAAAAGAGGCCCCGAGTCTTAACTTTATTGAGTCTCCCTGAAGATGCCCTCTTCCATATACTGAAGTGGCTTCCTGCGGAGGATCTCCTAGCCGTCCGAGCTGTACACCCGCATCTCAAGTGTCTTGTAGATAATCATGCCAGTGTTTGGGCACGTGCAAGCTTCCGGGAGACGTGGCCTTCAACAGATAATCTAAAGCTTTTTGAAAGGGCTGCCGAAAGCGGTAATTTTGAAGCTGCTGTGAAGCTAGCGATTGCCTACCTCTACAACGAAGGCTCGTCTATTTCTGAGGAGGGTCGGGCAGAAGTGAATGGATTAAAGGCATCACGTTTCTTCAGCTTAACCGAACGCCTGAATGTTAATGCTGCTCCATTTATCTGGCTATTTATTCGCCCTCCGTGGTCTGTGTCTGGAAGCTGCTGTAAAGCCGTAGTCTTTGAAAGCCTCAAAGCAGAATGTCAGTTTCAAAAAGTTCATAAAGGATCTATATTATATTGTTTGGGTAAAGTTTTAAGCCTTTTTGAGGATGAAGAGAAAAAAAAAGAAGCACTTGAAATGTTTGAGGCTTCATCAAATCAGGGATGTTTGCATAGTTCTTACCTCCTTTGGGAAAGTAGTCAGAGGACTGCTATGTCAGATCCTGGAAGGTATCTCCAGAGCCTCCGAAAACTCAGGGACTATGCAACCAGGGGCTGCTGGGAAGCACAGATATCTTTAGCTAAAGCTTGTGGAAATGGAAACCGGCTTGGGTTAGAAGCAAAATCTTCCAATGAAGTGGTGCTACAGCTCTTTCGGGCCTCTCACCCTGACAGTAAAGAGAGTATCTTCACTGTGCAGAAAGAAATGGATGATACAATGAGGTACATCTTGATTGACTGGCTAGTGGAAGTTGCCACCATGAAGGATTTTACAAGTCTGTGCCTTCACATGACAGTGGAATGTGTGGATCGTTACCTGAAACTGAGAGTGGTACCTCGAGCCAAGCTACAGCTTCTGGGAATTGCTTGCATGGTTATCTGTACCCGTTTCATTAGCAAAGAGATCTTGACAATTCGTGAAGCAGTTTGGCTAACAGATAATACTTATAAATATGAAGATCTAGTAAGAATGATGGGAGAGATCATTTCTGCTCTGGAAGGAAAGATTCGAATTCCTACTCTTGTAGATTACAAAGAAGTGCTAATGAATGTAGTCCCAACAGAGAGAAGAACTCTTCACCTGTACAACTTGATCTGTGAACTTTCTTTGTTGTATACCAGCCTCTCTGTGTACTCCCCAGCCCATCTGGCTGCTGCAGCCTTGTTGCTGGCCAAGTTGATGCACGGGCAAGCACATCCCTGGACAAGTCAATTGTGGGAATGCACTGGATTCTTCTATGAAGACCTAATACCCTGCGTTTTGAGCCTTCACAAAAAATGCTTCCATGATGATGCCCCAAAGGATTATAGACAAGTTTCCTTGACAGCTGTGAAACAACGTTTTGAGGATAAACGTTATGAAGAAATAGGTCAAGAAAAGGTAATGGGTTATGGCCAATTATGTAAGTTATTAGGAGTGAAGCAAGAGGACACAGAACCTTCTTCCTCCCTCAGTGTGGCTGAAATTCAAACCTTCCTCAACTCACCCTCTGGGAAGAGAACCAAAAGAAGAAGGGAAAACAACCTTCAGGAAGATAGAGGCAGTTTTGTGACAACACCTACTGCCGAGTTATCCAGCCAAGAGGAAATTCTTCTGGGCAACTTCCTGGACTGGAGCTTGGACTACTGCTCTGGCTATGAGGGAGACCAGGAAAGTGAAGGGGAAAAAGAGGGAGATGTCACATCTCCCAGCGGGGTCCTCGATGTAACTGTGGTGTATCTGGATCCAGAACAGCACTGCTGTCAGGAGTCCAGTGATGAAGACAGTTGACTAGAGGACCATTCTAAGCAGAATGTGCTGCCGCCATCAGACCACATGCACGCTGAGAAACAGTGGCTCCTTTTTCAGGACAGGAGGGAGACCAAAACAGAAGTGACCTCGGGCTACTCCTCAGTCAACAGCGCCAGCCCCACATCCTCCTCCATGGAGAACAACTTTGGAGCATTTGTCAAAACTACCTCAACACTGTCCCCAGGCAGGGACCCGAACGCTCACCCACGTACAGCCACCTTAGAATCATGTTTACAGTCTCTTCACACCAGTCCCACTGAGAACGGCCTGCACCAGAGACAGGTGAAGAGGAAAAATGTGGCTGAGCATAGTGACAAGATGTGGACCCCTTCAGAAACCCACTAATCTGATTTGATTTCCTGTTTCCTTTGGTGTTTTCATCTCCCTTCCTGAGATGTCAGGGAAGGCGTGATCACCTTTTAGGTGGGGTTCTCATTGAGAACTTTGAGAAATCAGGGAGGTCATGACCATCCTATGTTCCAAAAACAAAAGAAAGGGGGAGATGTTGGAATCCTTACAAACTGCTAACTAATTAGAGTTGATCTAATCTTACAAGAAGATGTTTTGGGCAGAACCTGAAACAAGGTACTAAGTAGAACTAATTAATACAAGGCTTGTGTTCACACCTTTACTCATTGGAGTTCACAAGTATGCCAGCTTCACAAAGTAAACTTTGTAAATTCAAGGGAGTTCACACCTCCCTTGAAGCTCTTTGGGCCAGAGAGCACTATGGGAGAAAACCCACAATCTCTCTCTTGAAGGAGCATAAATAGAGCTTCAATGGGCCAGTCAAAGAGTTTCAGAGTGAAGAAACTACAAGCCAAGATTTCAGTGGAGTTATGCCAGGAGCCCTCTCTCCGAAGCGAGGCAAGAGAGAATATATTTTCCACTTGGCTGGCTGGTCGCAGAAGAGAGTTCAGCTGCATTGGAGAGGAGTTGGTGGCTGGGCTCCTGCACGCCCCCCACTGAGACCAAGCTGGTCTGAAAGACTCATCAGAAAGCTAGCCGAGCCCCAAGAGATTCATTCCATCTCTGTGCTGGTTGGAGGCTGAAGAAAGCAGAGGCAGAGGCTGAAGGACAGAACCTTTGGATTTGGCGACATTCGGAGGGAGCTCTTGGAACCAAGCAGAGAGATAGACCTCTAAACTAACTGGGCTATATTGGAGATAATAAAATATCTGAACTTTTATCACCTGGCTGTGTTTTGAGAAGAAAAAGCTCACCACATTTTGGCGCCCGAACAGGGACCAACAAAATCCTGATTCCAGGGAAGGCACCCAGAGAGAACTTTTATAATATTTTATAGAAGAACAGGGACCCTACATTTGAACTCCAACATTTTGGCACCCGAACAGGGACCCCACATTTGAACCACAACATTTTGGCGCCCAACGTGGGACTGACAGACCCCCCTCAGTGGATTTCAGTGGAAAAGCTACGATCCTGATCCAGTGGAAAAGAGTCTTCAACCCAGAAATTAGGGTGAGTGCAACAAAGAAATTTTGTTAGAAGAGTAAAAGTAGAATTTCAGCTAAGATGGGACAGATATTTAGAAAACAGCCTGTTTCTGTTCAAGGAAATGTTTAGAGAGCATTGTCAAAATTATGGAAAGCCAAGGTTTAATTATAAGTTTACAGCAAATCGCTGAATTTTTACAAATTGTAAAGGACATATGTCCTTGTTTCTCTCTTGATAAGGAATTAGATCTAAATGAATGGAAATTGGTTGGAGAGGATCTTTGTCAATTCTATGATAAAAATGGGCCTAACTCAATAATTAATACATATAATGTAATACAATTGGCTATAAGAAGTTATTTAAGTGATAGAATGATGAAAAGGAAAGTACAGGAGGAAGAAGTGCCAACTTTACTAGGTGAAAAGGAGGACGAATCAGATGAGAATGGAGTTAATTACAATTCTGAGTATGATACTTCACAGCAGGAGGAATTAGGTGATTCCACATCTCATGACCCTCCCCCCGCAATTAACCCTTCATGGGTGGAACAAGGGGGAGGGAGAGAGACAGAAACACAGTCAGCTTCTCCTGTAAAGCAGAATTTGACAAGATTAGAAAAAGCATTAATTAAAGCAAAAAATGAAGGAGAAGATATATCTGATTTTATAAATGCATATCCTGTGATTGAAGAGCTCAACTCCTCAGGTCAAAAAGAGAGAAAATACACTTCTTTTAATTTGGGAAAAATTAAAGATTTGAAAAAGGGTTGCACTCTTTATGGGGCTACATCATCTTATGTGCAGATGTTACTGGATAATTTGTCTTATGAAATCTTAACCCCGAATGACTGGAAATCCATCGCTAAAACATGTCTTGAACCGGGACAAAATTTATTGTGGCTTTCAGAGTTTCATGAATTATGTAGGATTCAAGCCCAACGCAATAGGCAAACAGGAGCTATTGTACAAGTTGCTTTTGACCAACTAGCTGGTGAAGGTCAGTATGCAGAGAGTTCAGAACAAATTTATTATCCCATAACAGTGTATGAGCAAATTTCTAAGGCTGCAATAAAAGCTTGGAATTCTCTCCCTGGACAGAAAGATGGAAATAATGCTTTCACAAAAATAGAGCAAGGTCCCAATGAACCTTTTGCAGATTTTGTGGGGCGTTTACAAACAGCTGTAATAAGAACCATTGGAGATAATGCAGCAACAGAAATAATGACTAGACATTTGGCTAAGGAAAATGCCAATGAGGTTTGCAAAAGAATTATATTGGGGCTAGACAAAAATGCTTCTTTAGAGGAGATCATTAGATGCTGTGCCACAGTGGGCACAAATGCTTATTATGCCCAGACTATGATGAACATGGAAAGACAAGGTCCTTCTTGGCAAAGGAATTCTAGAGAAATTCATCGATGTTTTCAGTGTGGAAAAATTGGACATCTAAGAGCCCAATGTAGAAATGGAGATAAAGTGAGAAGACAGGGTGAGAGAAAACCCAAAACCCCATGTCCAAAATGTAATCGAGGCTTTCACTGGGCCTCTAAATGTATATTGACCCAGAGGAATGAGAGGCAGGACCCAGCTCCAAAGTATCAATCAAAGGACAGGTGGGGCAGGATAGCAGCTGAGGTTACACCCAGAGAGACTTTAGAAATTCAGGACTCTGATGTCATCAACCAACAGAAAAGAATCAGGATTACAGTTGGGAAGAATACAGGCCTTTTAAGACAACAAGGCAATATCCAGTGCAAACAACTCCAATGTAATTATCAGATGATGATGAGAAATCCGAAAAGTGGTAAATAGAAGGGAATTATTAGGTTAACTGCTTGGGGAAGAGGATCTGCTTATATTTCCACAGATGGAGAAAGAATCAGATGGCTGACAAGAAGACTGTTAAAAAGACTTTTAAAATCTTCAGGAATCATTGGATTTCCTAGCACAAGATGAGACTGTTTTAGTTCTTGAAAAACCAGCAAGAATCATTGGATTCCTTGAGATGAAAAAATTGTTGATGAGACTTTTTGCAGTACTTCAGAGCTTACAGGAACTATTGGATTCCTGGCACATGAACTAATGGACAATGGATTCCTGATGGACTATTTCTAGGACTTATGGACATGTGTAAATTTTCAGGTTGATTCTTGTTATTTGTTACATTACTACTAGCCTGTGTTATATTGCTATATGGAAAATATTTTATAGCCAATGTTTCTGATAAAAATTCTCATTTCTAAACTATATAAAGAACTGTGTCAAATTTATTAGAATACAAATCATTCCCCAATGGTTATATGGTCAAAGGATATGAATGGACAAATTTCCAATGACATAATTAAAGCCCTCTCTAGTTGTATGAAAAAAAATGCTCTATATCACTATTAATTAGAGAAATCCAAAGTAAACAACACTGACGTACCATTTAACAACCTCAGATATTGGCTAAGATTGACAGGAACAGATAATGACAAATGTTGAAAGAAATATGGGAAAATGTAGACACAAATGCAGTGTTGGTGGAATTGTGAAATGATCCAAACATTCTGGAGAGCAATTTGGAACTATGCCCAAAGAGTTATAAGACTGTGCATACCCACTGACCCAGCAGTGCCATTATTGGGTCTGTATCCCCAGGAAATAATAAAGGAGGGAAAAATGTTTGCAGCAGCTCTTTTTGTGGTAACACAGAATTAGAAAATGAGTAGATGCTCATCAGTTGGGGAATGGATGAATAAGTTGTGGTATATAAAAGTAATGGATTATTATTGTTCTATAAAAAAGTGATGAATAAGCTAATTTTAGAAGGGTCTGGGAAAATGTACATGAATTGAGGCCTAATGAAACAAATAGAACCTGTAATACATCGTACATAATAACAGCAAGAATGTGTGATGATCAGCTATAAAAGATTTGGTTCTCAGTCTTTCAGTGATCCAAGGCTATCCCAATAAAAATAGAAAAGAAATTATTTCTCTCTCATTCTCACATAATTTTACTTATGAGAAATCTTGCTGAAATGCTAATTGGGGTTCCTGTTTTCTCTGAGATGCTAATCTATGCTTGGAAAGAATAAAACCTAACTTTTTTACCTCTATAGTTTTGACACTATGATAAATATATTTTGAGGAACTTCTTTATTACATAAACTCAGAGAGGAGACATTTCTCCCATAACTTTATCAAGATTCATTGTATTATGAAATTAAACTGATTTGAATGAACACTGTATAAATATCTATTTAGTGCAACTATATATATATATATATATATATATATATATCTTTTGTGTATCAACAATGGGTCTATGGTTGTCCACCACCCCTAGGCAGCATATTCCAATAATATATTTTTTTAAAGCTTTAATAGAGCCAAAACCTTATATTTAGATCCATGGAACTCAGTTCAAAGCACAGGTTCACTGCTTACTGTCTGTATAACCTGAAGTAAGGTCTCAGATATCCTTCAACTTCTTTATGTATAAAACAATAGATTTGAAATGGACTATTTTCACTGGCCCTTCAGACTCAAAATATATGATCTCAATCTGATCTCTTTACTATTGTAGGTACTCCTAACTATAATGAGAATTGTGACAACTGTGTGCCTTCTTCTTCCTTGTGATCCCTGTTCATTTCTGTACATAAAATGGAAGACTTTCCTCTAGACATAGAGGATTCCTTTAAATATAGAGGCTTTTCTAGAGTTGGAATATTTTGTGGGCTCATATGAACTGAACATTTTTTTCTCCTTTGTGACCAATTATAATGCTTTTCTAATCTTGCATGCCTGAAATAATGTTTTAATACATCTATCATGGAAAAACTATGTTGTTTCTAGTTTATTGTAACACATGGAATCTAACATGGATTCTTCCCATAGGGTGTCAATTTGCTTCTAGATCAAAGATTGCAAATAAAACATATATATTTATAGAACTGTAGATATAGAAACAGATGCTATATAATTATAAACACGAGCACAGATATGTGCATAGATGTAAATATATCTTTCTAGGCATATTAATATTTGTCAATGTCCTAGAAGAAGGTTTAGATCATACTAGAATTAGTATATTTTAATGTCAGATTTAGTTAAAATTCTAATATTCTCTTCCATTGATGTCTCCTCATTTACCTTTTTCTTCTGTCCTTTCTTGATTTTCTTATTACTTCTAAGCAATCAAAATATAAACAAATGCCTTTTGTAAACATTATTTTTACATGTTACATAATGGAAAATCAGCCTAAATTTGGAATCTAAATAAAAAGAGCAGAAATTTTTTTCTCTGCAACTTACCTATGTAACCTTGAACAAATCATATCCTCCATTAGAATATAGCTTTCTAGTAAGATGAAAGAGTTGGGCAAGAAAACTGTCTGTTAGCCTATGAATTCTCTCCCTCATAATACAAACTCCCAGAAGGTAAAGGCCAAAACTTTAGTAGACTACAAATTATGGCTTACACATTTTTTGTTGTCTAGTAGAAGAAAGAAGGAGAAGAAGGAAGAATAGGAAGAAGCGAAGGAGAAGGGGAGTAAAAAGAGGATGAGGAGGTGAAGGAGGAGAAGTAAAAGGAAGGAAAAGAAGGAAGAGGAGGAGAAGGAGAAGGGGAAAATGAGGAGGAGGAGAAAAAGAGGAAGAGGAAGAGGGGGAGGAGGAGGATAAGAAGGGAGAGGGGGGAAGTGGGAGGAGGAAGGAAGAGGAAAGGAAAGCTTGAGAGAATTGCCCATTGACCAGAGCCTAGGCAAGCATGCCATCATGAAATTGATGCACTATACTGATGAAGTTCTCTGGGAAACTGGACTTTGACATAATTTTCCATAAGCCCTTAAGACTGATAGTATCAAAGGCCTTGATCAGGTCTATAAATATAGACTTCTATTCTGCTCCTGGAACAGATAAGTTCGGGTACCTTGGCAGTATACTTTCCAGAGATGTACATGTTGATGATGAGACTGATACACACATTGGCAGAGCTAGCTCAATGTTTGGAGGCCTCCAAAGGAGAATGGAGGACAGAAGAGGTACTAGACTGATTATTGAACTGAAGGGTAGAGAGCATTTGAACTGACCTTAATGATCTGTGAAACCTGGACAGTATACTACCACATGCCAGGAAACTGAGTTACTTCTATTTGAATTGTCTTAGGAAGATTCTGAAGCTCACCTGGCAGGATAAAATACCAATACTGAGGTCCTTTCTCAAGCTAAACTGCCGAGCATTCCAACTCTACTGCAGAGAGCCCAACTCCATTGGGCTGGCCACAATGTTCAAATGCCAAATGTTGGATTGGCCAAAAAAAAAAAATTATTTTATGGAGAACTCACACAGGGCGAGCTCTCAAAAGATGGTCAAAAAAGTGATTCAAGGATATTCTCAAGATAACTCTTAAAACTTTGGAATCAATTGTATGCCATGGGACTGGCACAGAAGTGCCTAGCATGGCTTGCCCTCATCAGAGAAGGCGCTGTGCATTATGAGCAAAGTTGAATTGAAGTAGCCCTAAAGGAAATGTGAGATGTGCCAAATTAGAGAAACTATTCTAAATATTCATATTTTTATCTGTGTGGCAGAACATTTTGAGCTTGTATTAGTCTGATCAGCAACAGTTGGACCCACTTTAAATGGAGTCTAACATAGTGATGTCATTTTAGTCCTCTTTGAGAATGAAGGACAACAAGCAACCAACTGTAAAAGTACCCTTAACCCCGAATTTTATTCCTGTCATAGGAGATTCATGAATTCACCATGCTAGGTTACATAATAATTAATTACTAATACTTCCTAATGTTGAATGATATGTATCTTCAGTCTTTCTAGATATTCTCCAAAGAGATTCATAAAATAAAAAGAATGTTTCTATTGTCAAACAATTTAGGATCTTCTCAAATGAATTCTCTGCTCCTGAATAAATCATATTAAGCTGAAAGTTGGTTTAAGTTCATGTGAGCTTAGATTCACATATGACTTTTTCCTGGCAAAACTCTCAATTGTTTCACTTACTCACTGGCAGTGGGTAGGGAGAAATAGCTGAAAATGCATGTTCTTGCTTTGCCATTTGGTGAGAAGTGAGGTGCAAGGGTAAGAAGGCAGATTTTTCTTTGAGAAAAATGTGGAGCAGCTAGGCAGCAAAGTATATAAAGTACCAGGTCCAGAGTCAAAAAGATTAATCTTCATGTATTCAAATCCAGTCTAAGACACTTTTCTGTGTGACTCTAAGCAAGTCATTTAATCCTGTCTACTTCAGTTTTCTTATGTGTAAAGTGAGATGGAGAAGAAAATGGAGAAGAAAATGGCATACCATGCCAGTAACTTTGCCAAGAAAGCGCCAAAAGGAGTCCAGAAGTATGGGGCACAATTGAAATAACAATAACATATAAAATGCATTTGTTTATTTGTCCATTTTTGTTTGCTTAGTAGAAAGAACTAGAAGCACTTAACATAGTTTGGTTGGGAATAGCATGCCTCTTCTGGAGTTTTTACTCCTGATTTTGTTTCCCATTTTTCTCTTCTCTTTTGGCTTGTGATAAGAGCAATTACCTCTGGTTCCTACATGTTCCTTCCCATCTGGTAGCCCTAATGATACATTTCCTTTCCTCCTTGTTGGCTGGGAGTAAACACCATAATTTGAGTTTACTCACAGTCCTGGATCTGTTCCAAACTAGATTTGAACTAACAGGTGTATATATTTTTACTACTCTTCTATTTTTTTCTTCTCTTTTTCAGCATTCCTAAAGAAGGGAGGTGGAAAGTCTATATGGCTTAATGCTCACCCAGATCCTACCAGGCCAAGAAGAATTACTGCTTCCGTTTAATCTTCTTTCCTTTACTAATTATATATGTACATGTGTGTGTATATATGTGTGTGTATTAAGCATTCTATTTTCATTTCATAAAATATATATAAAAAGTTGCCTGAATAGTTGTTGAAATATAGGGATTCCATTCTTCTAAGAGGTGGCTAATAGTTCTCCAAAAATACTTTCTCGATAAATTAGCTTATTGACACCCCCCCCATCCAATATCCATGATTTTCACCTATCCATTGAGCATTATGCTTATACAGAAGTTCACATTACTCATAATGGATTACAGTATTGAATCAAAAAGATTAAAATGGCAAGTCAAATCCTTATTACTATGACCTTTTAATTGAACATTTCTACTCTAGAAATTGGTGGGGAAAGGATTAGCTTTACTACTGCTTCCACTCCATTGACATAGACAATAAGAAAGATTAAGTCACACATTCTGAAACTCTTTGTCTTAAGAGAAATCCTTCCCTCAGATGACTCTAATTTGAAGGGTTTCGGCTAAGACAAATAATTTCAGAAGGTGTGTCTCAGCTGCTTTTTTCCTTGGTAATTTCAAAGTTAATCACTCTTACTCATCAGTCTCACTCTTTCCTCCAGAGTCATTCAGAGTCCAGTGACATGACACACAGGTCACGATGACTGGCAATGAGAACTGCAAGCATATGGCAGAAAAGATGATTATAGATTGCAGGAAATGGTAGGTAGGGCACAACAGCCCCATAAAGGGCCCCATGGCCCTCATAAAGCATTATGAGATCATCTGGAATGAAGAGGATAAAGAAAGATAGGCAGAAGGAAGCTGACATTTGGTACAAAAAGCAGGGTGGAGAGCCATCAGAGAAGTGCTCCATTGACTTACAATTTATGAGATAAAAATAGATCCGGTAGTCACTCAAACATGCTTGGTATGGGAAAAAAATCGAATGATTATTTTTCTAGAAGGAGCCTGATAATTACAATAATAATGTCAGTTAATATTATTTATCACTAATATTTGCAAGTACTTTATTTTTAAATATATTATAAATATTATTATTCATTTATATATTATATATTTATATTCTATAATATATTTTATTTTTGTATTGGTTCATTTGATCCTCACATCAATTCTGTGACAAAGGAGCTAAAATTTTACCCGTTTTACAAATGAAGAGATTTAGACAGAGGCATTTTAAGTGGCTTGCCCAGTATCACAAAGGTCGTGCTTGAAGCCGATTTAATGGGGTCTTCTCAGCTCTAATTCTGTATGTTCTAGCACTTAACTTTCAAAAGGTTATTGGAAGATAGGTCTGAGTTGGTATTTGGGAATACATACAGAACCAAAGGAAATGTTACAGACATAAGATGTAATATAGTCTTATACTCATGATTTTTGAATATTTTTATGAATTTTTCAATAATATATGTTGGCACATCATGAGTACAGAGATGTAAAGTTGTACAAATATGGGTAAAATAATATAGAATACATGCTACTTATATTTTAAACCTTGAAATTTATATGTATTGGTAAATTATTCTTAGGCATTGTCAATTTTTTAGATTTTTACAACTTTGGGAATCCATATATATCTTGTTAATTTAGGATGTTAAATGGATTCTGATTTTGGAAATATTACACATTCCCAGAATTTTGTAAAGTCCCTGATTCTACTTTATCATGAACAAGTTAGTTTCAATCCCTTGTAATTTGACAATCTCAAAATGCAACTGCAATTACTGTATCCAAAACTATTGATGAGGGACTTTTGAGAGAAGAGCAAAGATGGTGGAATACAGAATCAATCAGTCGAGCTCTCCCAACATCCTCCTCCAAAGTTAATAATGCTTCAAATTCTTAAGTGACAGAGCTGACAAAAAATAAAAGTGGGACATCCTTCTAGCTAAAGACAACATAGGAAGTCAGAAGGAAGGATTTATAACATAGGAGAGAAAACTGATCTGGAACTCACATTGATGAAATACCAGTTATAAGAATAAGTAGTAAAGACAAAGCAAAAGCATCTTCAGGACCTCTCAAGCTAGAGTTGGCAAGGGAACCCAAAAACTGGTCAGAAAGAGATTGTAGGAAATCCCTATGCTAATACAGGGCACAAAGCCATATGTTTGGCAGCTCCATTGCTTATACCAATTTCTAGGTTATAGTTCAAAGATAGGAGCAATTTCAATTAAAAGGGAAAGGAAATCCTGAAGGGCAATAATACTTTTAGCCTCATAGGTATCAGGAACCTTGATGAACAACTTTGTTTCAGGTGGCAAAAGAAGAAGAGCTTTGAAAAGCAGTATTGATTTCATTCCAAGGTATCAGAGAATTTGTGCTCAAACAAGAAATAGGAATACAGGAAGGAAAATAGATGATTATGGAAAAGCCATTCAGTTTCATCAAATCACATAGAAAAGCAGTACATAAAAAATTCAAAGGAAAACTCTGAATGCAGATTGAAACTTTTTTTTAACTTTCATCATTTTTATTGTTTTATTTTGTTTGTATTTTCTTTGCAAAATGACTAATCTGGGAATATATTTTATGTGACCTAATCTAAATTAAATGTATTTCTTTTTCAAGAAGAAGAGAGGAATGAAAAGTCGAGAGAAATTTTGTTCTCAAAATTAAAAAAAATCAGTTATTATTTTACATGTATTGGGAAATGTTTAATGAAATAATTTGATTTTTTAAAAATCAATGACCTTACAAATGAGATAGTGACTTTTTTTTAATCATTCCTCATTAATTTGTTCTCTATGCAATTTTTTGGTTTTGTCAGTTCCTTCCTGATGGATACTTTCTCATTCATGATACTTCCTAAGCTGGTTTTTTTTCTTCCTCATCTGAATACCTTCCTTTATATGTTTCCTTGGCTATATCATCATTCTTTTCCCATATTCTTGTTATTACTATCTCTTCTTTACTCTCATTATATTCTGTTTTTTGGTATTCTCATCAGCTCCCATTGCTTCAAGTATCATCTATATTTATATGACTTCCAAATCTATGTGTTCCTTTTTAATTTCTCCCCTGGGCTCCGATTCTATATCATCAACTGTTTTCCAGATATCACCTTCTGAAACATCTATATGCAAAGTCATATCAAAGTCAACATATCCAAAATGAAATTCATGATGTTTCCTCCCCTGAGTGCACCTCTTTTCCAAACATTTCCATTTCTTTTAAAGGAAATATAAATTCAACAATGGGTAAAGCCCTATAGAGTTAAGAGGACTTGTATTTAAATCAAATTATTAATAGCTCAGTCAATTAATCTCTCTTTAGTCTTCTCATCTGATAAATGAAGAAAATAATTGCACCTATATAAGATTATTATAAGAATAAAATAAGCTATTATTTGTAAAATATTTTATAAATTTTAAAATGTCATGTGAAAGCTAGTTTTGTTGTGAATGTGGTTTTGGTTGTTGCTTTTATTGTTATTGTATTATTATTATTATTATATCACTCTAATTTTCAAATATCTACAGTAACTTTGTATTACTTGAAGGGAAAAATGTCAAACTCTTTAACCTGACATATAAACCTTTCTATACCCCATCTTCTTTCCTTTTCTTTTTTTTTTCCTTTTAGGTTATCCATGTACATTATTTTTTTACATATTTCCATATAAGTCAGTTTGGGAGAACAAAATCAGGACAAAAAGGGAAAACGATAAGGAAGAAAACAAAAGAAGAAAAAAGTGAAAATAGAGTGTGTTAAACCACATTCAGTCTCCATAAGTCTTTCTCTTGATTTGGATGGAATTTTTTAACCAAAGATTATTGAGATTACTTTAGATCTCTAAACTGCTGAGAAGAACCAAATCTGTCATAGTTGCTCATCATATAATTTTGTGGCTGCGTACAATGTTTTCCCAGATCTGCTTGCTTCACTCAACATCAGTTCATTCCATTCCATCTTCTAAGTGCCTTTCTCATCTTAGTTCATTCCATTTTCTTCAAACACTCTCATTGATCAAACTTGACTATTTTCCTTCTCCAAACTTGACATTCTATCTCCCATTTCCTTCAATTTGTATTAAGATTTTATTCCTAACACCCTCAATACTCTCCCTAATGATTCTTGCCTCTCAGGAGGTTTTCTTTATTAGAAATTTGGCTCAGTTTTCTTTTACTAAGATTCAGGTCTGTTTTCTTCTACTCTGAGAATTTTTTATTGTCTACTGCAATTATCACTGCTTTTCTCTTCAACTTAACCTACCATGGGATCCTTTTTTATTATTTTTGTTGTTGTTGTTTATTATTATAATAGATCATCTTCCCATCCCCGTTTTCAATAAAAACAAACACTTTGGGTGCAAAGATTTTTTTCCCTTTTATCTTCTGTATCTCCTATAGTATAATATACATATTAGGATCTAGTTCTTGATTTAATTCAATTACATATAATTTTCCAAGGATGTGTAATTTGATTTATTTGGGTCCTCTCTTTACTGATGTAACTCAAATTGCTTTTTGGAGTTGTTAAGGGCAAATAATGATTTACCCTTCAACTAATCTGAAGATGAATGTTTTTAAATATAGTTCTTCTAGTCTCTGGAAAGGAAACAAATGGTTCTTCTCCATTCTCAAGGACAAAGCTTTTCCTACCTCAGAGTTACTTGCTAGTTTTCCTTTTCCATAATGGCCTTTAAGAATAGAGACTTATGCATTGCAATGAGGATTTCAGTATTGTGATTTTCAAGGAAAATAAAACTAACAGCCAGTAAAGTTGCTGGGCTTACCCAAAATCAAATAGGAAAGCAGTAGGAGAGTCAGAATTAGAATGGGATCTTCTCATTTTTAGCATCTCAGACAACTACAAAGCTCTCTGACTCTCAGGTGCCTTGTTAGCATGCAGTATCCATTCATCCGTGGGGATGCTGACATTTGAGAGAGATTGTTTTCCTAAAGTCTACAACAATCTAAAGGGAAAATGAAATAAAAGGTGCTAAAATAAGCAGTAAGTATCTACCTTTGTCTTTCATCTTTTTTATAGAAAGTTGTATAAATGTCACTTCTTTTAATCATCAAAGTGAAAGTGACTAGCAGTAAAGTGTTTGAATAGAGGAGAAAATCAAATATTGAAGAACATCTAAAATAGGAAATGTAGTGGAAATGGTAGCTTTATACAGGGAAGAGGGGTGTGTGTGTGTGTGTATGTGTGTGTGTGTGTGTGTGTGTGTGTGTGTGTGTGTGTGTGTGAGAAGAACTAAGAACCAAAACCTGTTAATATCAAAGTCAAACTAACATGCCCCTGTGGACTAATTAGCAAGTTTCCCAGTCACTTTATATAATTCAAATGATATCACACCTTGATAAAGAAATCAAAATCATCTTTACAAAACATCTGTCTTAACAGGTTTCCTGAGAATGAAGAGACATCATAAAAACTTTACAACATTCTTTTAACTTAAATCCAGGTCAGATTCAGTATTTTTTTTTAGAAAGAAAGAATGAGGAGTAAAATCTCAGGGAAAATTAGAGAAGCTTACCTCATGGTTACCAGGTGGTTTGTTAGAAATGAAAGTGCACATGATGTTGAGTCAACAGATCTCTGGTGAAATCTGGCCTCTCTTACTTAGCAATTATGAAATTTTCAATAACTTCCTTTACTTCTCAGGGCCTGGTGGAAATAGATGTCCTTTAAAGTCTATCCCAGCTCACAATCCCTCCAGCTAATAGGCGAGTTGTCTTGTATGCATACCACTGATATTTTATTTTAACTAATGATTTCCTCCTTTTTACATTCAACTATTGCATTTTTATAAATTAATAGTATAAGTGCACGTGTGTTATGCAATAAACATAAGGACTGAAGTATATAGAGTGGGATATATTTGCATATGCATGCATACTAATATATACATATAAAATGTTTTGCCACAGAACATTATATAGGTGTATTTGTTAGAATATGCATTTATACACACACATATATATGAATATTCTATATATTCCATGGATATTTCAATTCTTATACAATATACTATATGTATATATGTTTGAAGATTTCCATTGTGAGAAAAACCACATATAAGAGATAACCCATTGCATTTTTGATAACTCTATTCAAAAGGGTTTTTTTAATATCAGACCTAAATATCTCTATTTACATTGCTCAACCATTGCTACTAATTTTATTTTTAGAACTAAACACAATTCATCCTTCTTATAAATCACACACCTTCAATTAATTGAAGACAGATGTTTTAGAAAATTAACCTTCTCTAGTCTAAATATGTCAATTGATGCTCATATGGCCTAAACTCCAGTTTTTTAACCATGTTAGTTATCATTGTCTGGGCATACTCTTTAGAATATCCCTGAGGAGAATTAGGGGATAATCATAGGATATAGGGACAAACTGACTTAGAAAACTATGTTCTATGTATTTGTATTTATTTTATTAAACATTTGCCAATTACATTTTAATCTGGTTCAGCCTACAAGTTTGAGAGAATTGGGGAGATATACATGTACCAAACTCCATTTCTCTCCTATTTCTGTACAAATCTAGAGAAGCTAATGAACTCTTATAATAGAATTATGGACTTGGCATTATAAGGCATATTAGATACCATCTAGTCCAACCCTGTTATATTATGGAGGAAGGAATTAACATATCAAGATGTAAGAAGACCACTCAAAGTCTCTTTGTCACTTAATAAGTGACAAAGGGAGGGTTATGAACCCAGGCCCTTCAGCTTTAAGTCTTATGTATTTTTCACTACTCCACATGAGTTCCCCATCATGCAGAGTCAATTAATACAATATTTTGGATAAATTATTGGAGATAATATCACTTGAAACCAAATCATCTCTTTCCTATTTTGGGTGAAGCCATGTAAATTTTTTTAACTCTCCCCAATTCCAAAAAAAAGAAACTAAACAGAGTCTAAACAGAAATCTGATATCTCTAGGTGCAAGAATCACAGTTAACTATTTTCAAATGTTTCCAAACAAATATGCATGAGGGCTAAAGATTAAAGCCACAATATGAGACAACGCCAGCCCCAAAGGGACAGTATTCTGGAGCATCGATTCCAAAATCCTGAGTCATCCAACCTTGTACAGCAAACTCAATTGACTTTGTCTCCACATTAGTAGTGGTATCCACTTCTCTTTTATGAAATAGGTTTAGTGTTCAAGGGCTCTCAAGTTATCTAGTCCAACTCTTTCATTTTACACATAAAAAAGTAAGCAAAAAGATACCTGAGATCTAGGGAAGTTAAATAGCATGCTCAACTTTGCACAAGTTCACAATGGTGAAGTTCTCTGAATCCAAAATAGCTTCTTTTTCCACTGAACCACACTGCCTTTTTGCATGCCATTATAAAAAGGCTATACTTAGATAGAGTTTTGAAATTTTGTCTCTGATGTCTATATTGGTAATTATCAAGTAACAAATATCATAAAACTTTAAGATGATAAATGATAAAGAATGTTTACAAATATACTGCAAATCTTTTGTCTTTCAACAAGACTCTAATAAGTGAATTTCTGGAGCCCTTATAGTTGTTGCTCAATCATGTCTGATTTTTCCTGCTTACATACAGGATTTTCTTGGAATGATACTGGAATTTTTTTTCCAGTGGATTAAGGTAAAGAGAGGTTATGAGACTTGCCCAGAGTTACAGAGCTAGTGAAATATTTGAGGTCAAAATTTTAGTCAAGTCTTTTTGATTCCATGTTCAATGCTTTATCCACTGAGTCACCTACTACTGCCTCCTGGAGTCCTTATTAAAATGTCCAAGTCATTATGCTCATAGGAACACAATTTCACTCACCCACACATTTATATGGATTTTGTTATTCCTATTCTCTTCCACCATTGTTTATTTCTCTGCTTGTTGCATCCTATCTCCAGAAACAAGATATCCCTGAAGATAAAAGAAGAAAATAAAAGCAGAAAAAACAACCATCCATTGCTTGATTCCTACTAGATTTGTGTGAATGCCTTTTAAATCTTAGCTAAATTTCTCTTTTCTGATTTTTTGATTATGTCTTATATGCAAAGGAAATATAATTGCGTTTTGTGAGTGATTGTGGGTGAGCAGTAGGGGGTGGCAATGAGATTAAGGTAAGGCAGTCTCAATGCAAATATTCTGGCTGTATCCCTGTAGGATGGCATACATCAATTTACATCTTCAGTTCTCACTCTATTTCCACATGTTCTAGAGTTATAAAAAGTGAGGAATGATTTTATATAGCTGAAAGTTGCTTTTCAATTACAGTAAAATTGGTTTAAATTTGAAGTCAGTGGTCCAATTTCAAAAGAAATCCACAACTCTTCACTCTCTTACTATTCTGCTGAAACAAAACTAGTATTTGAAGTTTCCCTTCCTCTCTTGCCTTTTATATATCTATGTTTTTTCACCACCAAATTTTTGTTTAACTTTATGACATATAATAACTGGAGATTAGATATTTCCACAATTAAATAGCTAAGGCAGAATTGTAACCCTGATTTCTCAATACAAAAGGAAATTTTGCAATTGGTTTCCAGACTGAGGTTAGGAATTCTTATTTTGTTAGTTTTCCTAATTTTGGTGAAGATTATTGTTTTTTGTGGCAGTGAAGATAAGAATTTATAAAAAGATTTCCTCCCTCTTCCCCAGAAAATAAAAGTAGGAGCACCAATAGCCTATAAATGAAAAGGAACAAACAAAAAATGAATATGTATAAACATTCTAGTTTTCTAGACTTTTTATTAAAATGGAAAGGAAAGTCTTATATGTACTTGAATTCTATGGCAGACACATGTAAAATTTACAAAATTTTGTAAATGTTAAGCAAAATGTAAAGAAGTACTAGATAAAACAATGGTCATCAATAAATAAGATTAGCACTAGTAAATTCCTCCAGGTACTCAAGGACTACATGATTAGATGACGAAGAGTATCCAATAATTCTGAATATTGATGTCTAGGGCGTCTGAAGCTGGTCAGTAAATAGGACCTAAGATCTGAGATGGAAGTAGAGTCATGTACAGAGGGATGTGCATGACTCAGAGTTCTCTAAGAGGACTAAAAATTAGATTCATTGCAGGAGAAAGTATTGCCATCAGTACGTAACTGTCCAAAGAGGGAAATAGCAAATTACCCTGGCAGTTCTTGCCACGAAGGCCTCCAAGATGCCTAAGAACAGTGTGTCATTTCTTTTTTTTTTTTTTTTTTTTTTTTTGTATCATGACCTTATGGGCTTCAGCATTCAGGATAATCAGTGCTCAGTTGATAATGGCTCAAAGAGAAGGAGACAGAAACACAACAGATTCAATACCTGCTTTTGGCCAATAGGATATGAAGGGAGAAGGCAGGAATAGCTGCAGAACATGGGGACTAGATCAACAATATCCATTGATAGAGCAATGTAAAGTGATATCAAGAATACAAGGGAAGAGAAATATTCAAAACTTACCTATTATACCCAGGAGTGTGAAAATGCCCAAGCTCTGAAACCAAACCCAATCCAAAGACTATCCTTGAGTGAACCTAAGAAAATAAATTAAGGGGTAAAATGAGCAAATAGAACATAATTCTAGCTAAAAACAAAATGTGTAGTTAAAAAGAAAGAGGAGAAGTATAACAAGAGGACTAACTGCATGATAAATACATGTTTGTCTTCAGTCAAAACAATAATTTAGCAAGAAGTGGCCTTAAAGAATTGGAAAGAATAATCCAAGAAGTAAAGCATGAATTTAAATGTCTTGAGGAAGAAATGAAAAATTAGTTGGTAAAACTTTAAAAACTTACCCAAGTAGTGTCCTATAGAATGGAACATACAGAACTCAGTGATTCAAGAAAATAACAGAAATCATTAGAATGAGTCAAAAGGCAATAAAATTAAAACTTTTTTGTTAGGCAATAGGAGTTGTCACTTGACAAGGGTCATATCATTATTAAGGTTTGAGGCCAAATTTGAACTCAGAATATCCTGACTACAAAGCTGGTGCTCTATCAACCAACTACCTTGAAATTAAAAGATTTAAGGTAACACTTTCAAAAATATATATCAAAAAGACTTGAAACAGATATTGAGGATAGCTCATTTGTATTGAGGAGAGCTCATTTGTAATTCATCAGAATCCCTGAAACACATGATCAAACAAAAAACTTAGTTAACAAATTTCATGAAATCAATAAAAATAATTTCCCATATCTATTATAATTAGAGGAAAAAAGAAATAAGAGAAAGAATTAACAAGTAACTTTTCATAAAATGAAATGAAAACACACAGAAATAGCACAATCAAATCCAAAGCTTTCCAGTCAAATAAAACATACTTCAATTAGAAGGAACTTGGGAGTGGGAAGGTCCGACCTCCTTCTAGTTCAGGCCTCATACTTATGATCTAGAGAAGCAACTTCAGTAGGAAGAAGGGCTAGTCATCCCTAATAACCATCATATGACAGATGGGAAAGCAGCATAGCTAAAACAGCAGGGCACGTGAAAACCACAACTACTGAAGACCCAGAAAAGAAACTACTTTTCACTCAGGTCAAGTAGATCAACATCAAGAACTATCATTTTATCAGAAGAAAGGGGATTGTTAAAGGCATCAGCATTTGCTTTGCCCTTTCACCCTAGGAATCTTGAGAATTTTCCATTTGATTTGCAGCTGAAATTTTCTATATGTATTTTTTGCCCCATTAGAATGGGAGCTTTCTGAGAAGAGGGACTATCTAGCTATTCTATTCTGCAGAGCTTAGCAAAATGTTTTCAATATGGTATTTGTTAAATGCTTCCTTCCCTTAATTCAAGTCCTAAAAAACTATAGTTAGAATCACACAAGAGCATGCAGCCATCATCAAGAAGATCATAAAAGAAAAAAAATAAGAGGGAAAGGTAAGATCCAAGTAAAAGACATGGCTCTTAATGATTTATACTATAGAACTGGATATAATCCTTAAGAGACAATATAGATATTTAACAGAAAACATTACTTTTAATAATTCTAGATGAAAAAAGACCCATTAGAATAATTTATACAATGATTATAAACATGCAAAAGAAAGGAATTTTAAAATACTTATGAATTCATATGAATGTAATAACTATGTATAATCCCCTCCACCCCCAAAAAAGCCTGACAATGCCATGTGTTTCCTATCTCTTGGCTGAAAAGTAATGAACTGAATAGACTATGAAACACACTTTCAGACAAAGGAAATGTGTAGAATTGTTTTGTTTCAGTAAGTAAATGAGTTACCAAAAGAAAAAGATTGTTATATGTTTGCTTATCCTCACAGGGGTAAAAGAGGGGAGAACTATTGAATGGGCCCCAAGTCAATAGTTATAGTAAAGAATAATAGTAATTGAAAAGAATGAAAAAAACCAATAATATATTCAAATACATAGAAGAGAACAAAATAATTTTTAGAACGCTACAAAGAAAAATCCAATGTTTTAACTAATGTATACATTTTTATACACATCTTTAAGAACATAGTAGAATTAAGTTTAATAAAAAGTTCTCTTTTTCTGGTCTTTTGTATCTAAAAGTTCATGTTTATTAACATTTGTTAAGTTTATTTTTTTTTAAAACAAAACTGCCAATTATTTCAATGATTCATATCTTTCCCCTCCCATTAAAATTGGACTCTGTTATACATAAAAAATCATCTATCTGTTCTAAGAAAGTGCTTTTAAAAGAAAAATATAATAAAGAAAAGACTTAGAGTCAGGGGATCTTTGTGCCAGTCTCAACTCTGTCACTGACCTAGTAGACATCATTCCATCTTATTAGAGATAAATTTATTTTTACAAACTGATCCAGACCTCACCTAACATAGACCATCTTTTCAGACAAGGATGTGTTAAATCCCAACCATGTACAATTCACTGGGGATGAAAAAAAGAAAGAAATCCTTCTCTTAAGAAATTTCCATTTTGTTGGGAAGATTTAGCAGACTCTTTTCCAATAAACATGAATAAAGTGCATATGCAATAATTTCAGGAGGCAATGATCAACTGAAAACATCAGGAGAGGCTATTCTGTGACCTGGCATGAATTAAGCTCTGAAGGAAGTTTGCTATTTTAAGAGATTCAGGTGAGGAGGGAGTAGATGGGGATATGAGGGATAGCCAGTGCAAACATACAAAAGTGGTTGATTAAATGTCAATTTGAAGGAAATAGCAAATAGGCCAATTTAACTGCGATGTAGAGTTTATGAAGAGGAATAATATGAAATTAGTCTAGTAAGCGAGGTTCACACCAGATTGTGCAGGGCTGGAAAATAGTATATTATTGAAGTACGTTACCTCCAAAGTCCTTTCTAGTTCTCAGAATTCTATGAATCTGCTGATGACATAAATCATTGAAATGAGCCAAATTCGCCACAATATATTTCTAATAATGCTTATCCTCAAACAATTTCAATAAAACCTTTTAGAGAATTCAAAACATCATTCATTACATAGTCAGGTTTCAGAACAGTCTGATGTAGATTACCATATTTATCCCCATTTTCCAGATGGATAACTGATAACACTAGTCAGTAAATCATCACCTTAGTACACTAAATGGCACGAATAACAGAATGCCTAATTTCCTCCCAAGAAGTAAAATATAATAGGAAGAAAACTGCACTAATAGCCCAGTCCTCCCTAAATGAAAAATATTCATTAACTGCCTGGAGCATTCAACATTGGCAAAGCCTTCAAAGAGTTACAAAGTGGTGACTGAAAAAGTACTCTGAAATGTAAAGGAATAGAAATGAAAAAAAATGCAGTTTACATAATGTTCTTGATGGTTCCTTACTTATCTTATTGCTGTTCAATCATTTTCAGTTTTGTCTGACTCTTTATGACCCCATTTGGAGTTTTCATTGCAAAGAGACTAGAGTAATTTGACATTTATTTCCCCAGATTATTTTACAGATGAGGAAACTGAGGTAAATAGGGTTAAGTAATTTCCCTAAGATCACAAAGCTAGTAAAGGATGAGCTCAAATTTGAAATTAGAGCTTCTTGACTCCAGGCTGATACTCTACTGACCTGTTCCCACATCACCTACCTAGACTCAGCTATGTATATATGTTTTATTTTGAGTCTGTCTTTATTGTAAGAGTCTGGATAATAGATATCATAATGCAGCAGCAAATGATTTTTTCCTCCAGAAAGTAAGATTGCCATGAAATTCTACAAATTAAAAAAATTTTAAAGACTGGCAATTGAAAATCACTAATTTATTCAATTAATGGCCAAAATTATATAAGATTTTTTAGAAATTGAATGGCATATCTGAATACTAGGCAGGAAATTTATCCAATAGGCACTGTGCTACAATGGAAAGAAGTTTCAAATTTGAGATGAAAGAAATTAATGAATAGGTATTAATTAGGCACTTATTTCATGCTAAGCACTATGCTAAGAACATAAATACAAAAACAAAATAGTTTCTGTTTTCATGAAGCCTTAATTCTAAAAGGGAAGATAACACATAATGACAAGTATGGACATTTTGATCTTCAAATTTCAGGGATGGTAAATTATGTTAAGAATTTAGAAATAATGACAAGAGTTGATCTAATCATTGCCCCCAAATTGTGAATACAGGTTTGGGAATAGAAGGAAAACTATATGGAGAGGAAAGGAAAGGAACAATGCTATTTATAAGAAAGAGGGGGAGAAAAATTATCCTGGCATGGATTCTGTCAATACAAAGTTATTATTAAATAAAATAAAATTAAAAAAAAAGAGGGGGAGGCTAGAGAGAGTTGGGAGTGAAATGAAATGTGACTGAGAGAGTTATTCACCAATAAGAAGAGCAGTGCTCCATTATGTAATTTTCTGCAGGGTATGAAGGAAGATAACTATAAAAAGAAGAAAAAGGAAGTCAGAAAAACAAAGCTAACATGAAGTACTTCTGAGGCTTTCCTATAATATATGCCTGGGAGAGAGCCAGCAATCAAGAGAGAATGGTCCTGGGTTTGACATTACCTAGAGTAGAAAACAGGACCTTGCTTCTCAGTCTAAGTATGTCATAAAACCTTGGCTTGACCACTTACTACCTCTGGGACATTAATTACATCATTTAAACTCTCTGACCTTTAATTCTTCGTCTATAAAATTGATGTATTGTACAAGGGTCCCTTTTAGAATTACATCTAAGATACGTGTGATTGGAAAGATATGTTGGTCTTCCTTTCCCTTATGCTATTTTAGATTACTCTTGGAATCCCACAACATCCAGTAGCTTAGAGTTTGTCTCAAGACAAAAGTGCCTAGTTTCCAGGGGAGTATAGTTTTCTGAGTATGCATATATTTTTGTTTAATCTTTTTTGACTTCCTTCTAACAATTTCTCTAAAATGATTTTTTATTCTTTTACTTTCTGGTGGTTCTGTGTATTGTGTTGATGTAACTATTGATGTATTTATGCAAGGCAATGAGAGTTAAATGACTTGCCAAAGGTCATAGAGCTAGTAAGTGTTGAGTGTTTGAGGATAGATTTGAACTCCCAGGTGAGTGCTCTATCTACTGTGCTATCCAGATATCTTATGATATTTTTAAATAGAAGATAAATGCTTGCTGTTTGCATGGGTGATAATCATCCATTTCTTTGGATAAGATAGCCATCGACAACAAGTTGAGACCAGGATGGAAGAAGGAGGGGAAAGAAGAAAAGACTGCTTTTGAAGGAAATTGTGCAATAAACCAAGTTTCTTCAATAAAAAAAATCCCATCTTTAAAATCTAAAAATATTCATTCATTGGTGCTATAAGGCTATAAAACATGGAATAATCTGGTCTCCAAAGAATTAAAATTCAGAGTCATCCAAAAGACAATGCAGACACACACATGGACTGCAGTATTAGCAACTAAGAATTGTATAAGAATAGTAGAGCAAATTTTGTTATCAGAGAGAATGATTGAAGACACAGATCAGTGTCATTAAATAATCCTCATTTTCCACTGGTTTCTTTTCAAAGTGAATAGAACTAGAAAAAATCAACCAGCCATTTGAGTGAACTTTCATGGAAGTTTTACATGAGGATATAAAAGAAAGAATGAGTGTATGGATGCATTTTAATGTGTATTATTAAGGTAATTGCTCACATTAATAACAACTATCAAAGTATGAAAATAAAGATAAGTGTACATAATTACAAATTACAAATACACACCTATATGTATCTATCTAGAGAAAGTGAAAGGATAAGGGAGAGAGAAAGAGAGTGAATAGGGCATTTGTTCTATATATAGCCTGCTTTATATGTGTGTATATACACACATTTCTGTTTGTATGTTGTTTCTTTCATAAAATTGTAAGCTCCATGGGAGAAAACACTGTCTTTTACATCTTGTGCTGTCTCTAGTATTATCACAGTACCTGCCACATGGTAAGTGTTTAATAAATGTTGCTTGTTTGATTGATTATGTATGTCCATCACAGATTTCCATGACATTTTTTGCCACTCTCATACCATGCTATGAACTATATATTCCCTAATCACCCCTCTCCTCACTTTTAAGTTCACTATTATAAGTTGCCTTCTTCCAGAATATAAGCTCCACGTGGACATTGCTTATATCTATATCTGCAGCTTTAAGCATCTATATACCAAAAGGATTCTCTCCATGAACTGATCATACAATTGGGTTGAGACCAAATTATGAATATGAAAAAATTCCAAAATAGTTCTTTGCAGTTTCTATATTTCCTTCTCCTCTTTCTTCCTATTTTATTACTCATCCTCTTTACCAAGCTTTTGGCCAAATCATTTTATAATAATGTTAGGACTTTAACTGAAACTTAAAGAATGGATAAAATTTAGCAGAAAAGTTGACAGATAGCTCAAAGGACCATGGGTTCTGAAGTACTGAAGTTAGAATGAGTAAGGGACATTCAGGCAGTTGAGCAAACTAAGGCACCTCAAATAAAGGATATGTTGTTAGTAATGTGAGTTGAATCCAAATGGCAGACAAAGGCATTTGGGATTTTGGGGTGGGCAATGGGGCAGAATTCAACATGTTTAAGAAACTCATGACAATTTGGAAAAGTCAACAAGTTAGTATATATGGGAAAGGTTGTAAGAATGAGACACCAGAGCCAGAAGAATAGGTAGCAGCAGTATTTATACAATGATGAGAATCTACAGAAAAGGACATGTGTGAGAAATATTTTTTTAAAAATGAGGACTTGATAATTGATTGAAAATGAAGATTGTGAAAAGAGAAGGAAAAAGATAAATCACATATTATTCCAGTGTCTTTAGCCTGGAAGACTAGAATAATAATGATGCCCATATATACCAAAGGTATTCAGAAATGGAACTTAATATTGATCTGGACAATAATGTTTTCAATTTTAGTTACTTTCACATTTTAAGGGGTCAAATTATTATTAAAGTGGAAATATTTAGTGAAGCAAGAGACTGCATCTCATCAACCTGAATCAGGATTGCAGGAAGTTTTGAAAATTAGCAATTTAGAAATGGGAGTTTAGAACATAAGTGTAAATGGATTTTGAAGTAGAAAATGTAGGAGAAGAAGAGAAGAGGGAAAAGAATTGAAATTTGGGGAATAGTGTTGCTGGGAAAGGAGATAAAGAGATGCAATTGAAAGAGAAAATCAATCTTAGATACAAAGACAGCCATAATAATTAGTGTCATGGATGTTTAGGAGAAGAGTGTTTTGAAAAAGTAGCAATCCTTAGCATCAAATATTTCAGAGAGCTTATGGAACAAAAAAGAATGAATGAAACTAGGAAGGGTAGAATTATGGTAGTAGAGTGGGTAAAGTAAGTGGAATAGTGCATTTAGATCAGACAACCTAGGTCCAGAGCTGGTGTTGCCATTCTGAATAGAGTACTACCTGTATGGCCTATGATGTGTAACTTAGTCTCTTAGATTTCATTTCTGGAAAAAATTAAGGAATAAAAATATTCAGTTTTGAGGCAAAAAAAAAAAAACCACAACAACTCAGCGGTTTTTGAAGATGGTCTGATTAGAATTAACCTATAATATATAGGGAAGGCACAGATTGCATATTTTAAGGCAAGCAGTTGGGTGCAGGTTGTTGAATCTCCCCAATACTACTCACAATGCAGTTCCTGGCACATAATAGATACCCTGAAAAGTATTGCTGAATAACAGTTGCCTGATATTAATAGAACAAGTTCTGTCTGAGAATAAAATTGGACTGTACCATTCCATTATAGTTAGTCAGAGAGTAAATAAGAAATCATGATAAATGACAGAACATATATTCTCAGAAGGAAAACAAGAATTCTAAAAGGTGACAATTTTCATTTCTAATTAATCAATATAATTTATTAAACATTTGTTATGTGCCAGATATTGTGACAAACACTGGCCATTACTAGTGACCTCAATGATCATTTATACCTCCAAAGAACCTTGCTTTGAATTATTTGAATGATACAAATCCACAGCAGTTTATAGCTGAAATTCAGGCTCCATGTCTAGGATCTATTCACAGGTATTAAATTCAACCTCTCCTTGCTTTCCTTTATACTTTTTACACAAAAGAGTTTGTAAATCTCAGAATTGTGACGTTAGGGGCTAGAAGGAACTTTAAATGTCATCTAGACAAATTACCTATTTTATACATGAAGCAATAGATCCTGACATTTTGCATTTGACAAAATGCTTCCACGTGCCTTGTCTCATTTGATCACAACAGGCCTCTGAGGTAGGTGTGACAGATAACAATCAACCCAAGAATAATTAAATTATGAGAAATTGTGACTTCTCCAGTACAGTCTTTAAGATTCTGTCCATTTCTATACCTGTTTTCTCAAATTCTTTTCACCATATCACATTGTATCTCTTGTGGTTAGCTTGTTCTATTGCCTATAAAACAGTGAATGAGCCTTCATGAAAGAGGTAAATGGACTTGCATAGGGAAGGGAAGAAAGGAGAACCTGCTGTGGGCTTTAACTCAGTAGGAGAATGGAAAAGTGGGGATTTTCCTAAAATTGGATTGTACTGAACTCCTGAATTTCAATCAGCTTAGCTCTAACAACTGGCAGCTGACCTGAGGAAAGCATGCCTCTCATCCAGTTGATTTAAGCCTGCTTTGTCACTACCCAGGAAGCTAAAATATGTGCTATTTCAGACAACCATCTGGCCCCCTAAATTCAAACTTTACTTGACTGTAGTCCCAGGAAAATGAGACTTTTTTTCTCTCCAATTTAAATCATGTTTTACCCTGCTGCAAATTAAAACAAAAATCTCCTTGTAGTGTAGAAAGTGATTTTTTTTTTGCACCAAGAATAATCTCCCTCCATCATAAGTACCAATTCAGAAGTCAGCCAGAAGAGCTTGTGAGAAATCAGAGATGATGAATGACAGAACATATTATTCTGTGGAGGGAGGGGAAAAAAATCAACATTTGAAAAGGCTGAAATGTTCATTTCTTATTATAAATCAATCAACAAGCATTTAGTAAGAACTCATTATGCTCTAAGCACTACACATGTTATGAAGCATATCCAGGGCTAGACCCCAAATAACCTGTGAGTTTATGGATGTGAGTACATCTATAAGAATGCCAGAAATCTTGCAGTAACAGGATGCTCAAGGAGAGCAAATACTGGGGATCCTAGAAACTCTGAGGTTTACGTTTTCCATTTTATGAGTGGTCTTGGCCAGGCTTGATTCACTCTGGTTGAACTCATTGTCTGGAAATAGCCTCAAGTAGTGGGAAGTCCAAGATAGAGCAGTGGGTATGGTATCAGGAAGAGCTGAGTTCAAAAACAACCTCAGATATTTCCTGGTTGTGTGACACTGGAAAAGTCACTAAACTTTTCCTCATCTATAAAACGGAGAAAAGGGCACCTATCACTCAGGATTGTAGTGAGGATTAAATGAGATTATAACTGTAGAGTTCAAAGTATTAGAGGCAAACAGAGTTTGGCAAAAAGTAAGTTCTATATAATAAATTAGCTCTTATTGTTGTTGTTATTATTATTTGTAAAGAGTGGTTAGCACAGCGCCTTGCATGTAGTAAGAGACACCTAAAGGTTAGCTTGTGTAGTGATAGTTGTTTGCTTATAGAGCACAGTACCTGGCACATAGTAGGTACTATATAAGAGTTGGCTATTATTGTCATTGCTGGTTATTGGTTACTGTTGCTATGTGTAGAGTGGTTAGCAAAGTATCTGACACATAGTAGATAGTATACAAAGGCTGGCTATTACAATTGTTGGTTACTGTTGTTATGTGTAGAGTGGTTAGCATAGTATCTGGCACATAGTAGATGCTATATAAAGGTTGGTTATTATTGTCATTGTGGATTGTTGGTTACTGTTATATGTAAAGAGTGATTAGCATAATATCTGACACATAATAAATGTGATTGGTTATTTCCTTCCTCTTCTCGTACTTTCCTTCAGCACCCACTACCTTCCCCTATCCTCAGAAATCTTTACCCTTATGCCCACTGTTTACTAGATTCCAAGCCATGACTGACTTTTCATAAAGAAAACCAGCTATGTATCCCCCACTTCTGAAACAATTCATTCCTAGTACTTCACTTCTACTACCAATATGCAATCTCACTCAAGCTCCTCTCAAATTTCTACTTAGTTGTTTTTTTTTTTTTTTTTTTTTTTACATATTATCTTTTTCCATTAGAATAAAAGCATATTAAGGGTACAGACTGTGATTCTTGCTTGTATCCCAGGGCTAAGCTTAGTCAGTGTCTGGCACAGAGAAAACACTTGATTATGGTTTTATGTATCTTTCTGTCCCCATCATTAAATGGTCAAATGTCAATGGCTTTAAACCAGAGGATCAAAGAGAAGAGCTACGAGGGACTTTAAAGCTCATCTAGTTTAACCCTCATATTTTCTAATTTAGGGATCTGAGAGTCAGAAAGGTTAGCCTCCTAATAAAGTTTAGTATGGGTTTTTATGTGTGTTGTCTATTTGTTTTAAGAATAAGAATCATGATAATCATTTTTCCTTCTCATGTTATTTCATCTACTCATTTACTCTTCCTAATCCATCTTCAAGGTCATTCAATAAGAATTCATTGTAGCATAGTATAACAAAAACTTTGAGGATTCTTGTCCCAACAACCACTTTCACAGATGAATTATATTCATGAGAAAGTCAAAGTAAGTCCTGGAGATCAAAGTATTTATTGACTAATTCCAATGGTATTAAAAAAAATCATTCAAAGTTGTTCTTTTAAATGTCAATGAACAATTCTAATTATTACTCCCTTTATATTATCAATTCCCTCTAGTGATTAGCACCTGACTATTATTTAACCAATTAACATCAATTAGCTTTTTCTTTTTTTTTTAATTTTTATTTAATAATTACTTTATATTGACAGAATCCATGCCAGGGTAATTTTTTTACAACATTATCCCTTGCACTCGTTTCTGTTCCGATTTTTCCCCTCCCTCCCTCCACCCCCTTCCCTAGATGGCAAGCAGTTTTATATATGTTAGATATGTTGCAGTATATCCTAGATACAATATATGTTTGTAGAACCGAACAGTTCTCTTGTTGCACAGGGAGAATTGGATTCAGAAGGTAGAAACAACCCGGGAAGAAAAACAAAAATGCAAATAGTTCACATTCGTTTCCCAGTGTTCTTTCTTTGGGTGTAGCTGCTTCTGTCCGTCATTTATCAATTAAAACTCAGTTAGGTCTCTGTCAAAGAAATCCACTTCCATCAAAATATGTCCTCATTATATGAATGTTATGGAATATTATTGTTCTGTAAGAAATGACCAGCAGGATGAATACAGAGAGGACTGGCGAGACTTACATGAACTGATGCTAAGTGAAATGAGCAGAACCAGGAGATCATTATACACTTAGACAACGATATTGTATGAGGACATATTTTGATGGAAGTGGATTTCTTTGACAAAGAGACCGAACTCAGTTTCAATTGATAAATGACGGACAAAAGCAGCTACACCCAAAGAACGAACACTGGGAAACGAATGTGAACTATCTGCATTTTTATTTTTCTTCCCGGGTTGTTTATACCTTCTGGATCCAATTCTCCCTATGCAACAAAAGAACTGTTCGGTTCTGCAAACATATATTGTATCTAGGATATACTGCAACACATCCAACATATAAAGGACTTCTTGCCATCTAGGGGAGGGGGTGGAGGGAGGGAGGGAAAAAAAATTGGAAAAGAAACGAGTGCAAGGGATAATGTTGTCAATATAAAGTAATCATTAAATAAAAATTAAAAAAAAAAATATGTCCTCATACAATATCGTTGTCGAAGTGTATAATGATCATCAATTAGCTTTTTCAAAAGTTTATTAAATGAGTAAGAATGTCAGGAGAAATATTTCCTCCCCAGAAACCTTCTCATGATTACACTCAGCCTCCTTTCTTCCTTTCCTCCTTCCTGTCTTTCCTTTCTTCTCTCCTTCACAACTTCCTTTCCTCTCTCTTTCCTTCTTCTTTCCTTTCTTCTTTCATTCTTTTTTCCCTTCCTTTTATTTCTTTTTTCCTTCTTTCTTTTCATCCTTTCTCTTTCCTTCCTTCCTTTTCCTTTTTCTTTCTTCTCTACTTCCCAGATTTCTTCTTTTTCTCCTTTATTTTTTCCTCCCTCTTTCCTTCATTCCTTTCCTTCTTCTTTTCTTCCTTTTCCTTCCTTCTTTCAATCATTCCCTCCTTCCTTCTTTCTTTCCTTTCTTCTTTTTCTTCGATTCTTCCTTCTCTCTTCCATTCCTTTCCCTTTTTTCCTTTCTTCCTTTCTTTTCACATCTTATTTACCTAATCTCATGTTATCCATTTACACATCTTTGCAGGTATAGTTGGTTTGAAAGGGACACAGAAGAATCAGGAAAGAACTATTGATCTAATGATTTTACTACTAACCCTTGATCATGGCCTCCCATGAGAGCAGGATTAGGCTGTGAATTCATATCACCATCATAAAGGACCAGCACTGTTTGGAAGTAGGTTATATCAAAGTAATTTCCTTTAACTCTTCAGTAGAATACTTCCTAATCTCCACATTGAAGGCCACAGTTTAAAAAAAGAAAAGGCCACACATTTTCTATTTCTGCCTCAGCTTTTTGAATTTTCATGTCTTAAGAATATCTGATCTCTCTTTTTTTTTTAATTTAATTTTATTTAATAATAACTTTGTATTGACAGAATCCATGCCAGGATAATTTTTACACAACATTATCCCTTGCAATCACTTATGTTTCGTTTTTTCCCCTCCCTCCCTCCTCCCCCCCCCAAGATGGCAAGCAGTCCTATATATGTTAAATATGTTGCAGTATATCCTAGATACAATACATATTTGCAGAACCGAACAGTTCTCCTGCTGCACAGGGAGAATTGGATTCAGAAGGTAAAAATAACTTGGGAAGAAAATCAAAAATCAAATATTTCACATTCATTTCCCAGTATTCCTTCTTTGGATGTAGCTGTTTCTGTCCATCATTTATCCAATGAAACTTAGTTAAGTTTCTTTGTCAGAGAAATCCACTTCCATCAGAATACATCCTCATACAATATTGTTGTCAAAGTGTATAATGATCTCCTGGTTCTGCTCATCTCACTTAGCATCAGTCCATGTAGGTCTCTCCAAGCCTCTCTGTATTCATCCTGCTGGTCATTCCTTACAGAGCAATAATATTCCATAACATTCATATACCACAAGAATATCTGATCTCTAAATTGGTTCAATATGGTTTTGCTGATTTGGATCTGGATTTGATCCATACATCTATTTCAGCAGATATGAATTGTGTACGTTCTTTAGACCTATTTCTCTAAATATCAGCCTGTATCTAAAAACCACTTCCATCCTCAGCCTGTAGTCAACGATATATGCTATCTCTTCCTGATTACCTTAAAGTTGCCAATAACTTTTTCTTCTCCAACCTCCATGGCCCAAGCCTGACCCCAGAATATATATATATATATATATGTATATATATATATATATATAAAATAAGATTCAATTCCCAGAATCCTGAAATCACACTGATAAGGAAAGACTCTTACATGTAAATAGGGATGATAATTAGATCCCAGGTGAGAAACTACTAGGCTAATTATAAATAATTAATTTTTAAAATATGACTGAAAAGATGACAACTAAGTAGCATAGTAGATAGAGTATCTGCTCCAGGATCAGGTACACTCATTTTTTGAATTCAAATCTGGCCTCAAACATTCACTGTGTCACTAGAGGCATGTCACTTAACTCTATTTATGCCTCAGTTTTCTCATCTGAAAAATGAGCCAGAAAAGGAAATGGTAAACTTACAAACTCTCTGCTAAGAAAATTCCAGGGGTCATGGAGAGTGAAATATGACTGTAAAATGATTGAACATCACAAGCTAAAAAGATAACTTCCAGTTACAGTCATACTTCTGTCCTGCCCTGGAAGAAAAATGCCAATCATGAGAGCCATTCAAACTATTTCAGTAGTTTTTGAAGTAAATATTGTACTTAGATAGGGTGTCACACATTGAAAAACCTCAATCTCTAACTCTGTTTCTTTCTTTGTCTCACTGTTTGTGTGTGTGTGTGTGTGTGTATGTCTCACTTTCTGTCTGTCTCTCTGTATCTTTGTGTGTGTGTGTGTCTTTCTCTCTTTTTTATTTTACTTTCAATCCCTCCTCAATTTTTTCAAGTATAATAGCTCCCGAAGAATTATGTTAGAAACTTGATCCAAGGAATGAAACCTGGGAGGGAGATATAATGGGTACAATTTTAAAAGAAATAATTTAATCAAATAAGAAAGATTAAAAAGGTAAGTCTATGCTTACTTTTCAGCTTTGTGAAAATGGTCTAAAATTATTTTGCAAAGCTTATACTTTTATCCAACACAAGAAAAATCATCTGAATCCAATCTTCTATAACATCTATCTAGTGGAAAAGTTATCCCAATTGTTGATATACAATGCCTAGCTTTGTAAATAGAGAGAACCAATATTTCACAAGAGACTCCATTTATCTGCTAAACATTATAAATGGCTTCTGTATGTTTGTCCTTTGCAGTAGAAATCCATCTCTCCTAATGTTTCCATTGAAAGTTGAACAAGAAAGTTAAATTATATTACTTGGGTCCTGGCTTGCTAAGGCATCAATGGTCATGTTTACTTAATATAGTATTAAAGGGAGGCTTAAAGATTTAAAAATGTAACTCAGCCCTGCTTTTCTGCTTTATTTAACAACCCTTTTCTTCTTATACTCCAACTTAAATTGAAAATTCATGGATCATGGATCTCTTTCATTCATTGCCTTTTGCAATAGGAATTCCCTAGGGGCCAGAATTTGCTCCCTCATGCCCCATTTTGTTGAATGCTTATAATTTTGTATTTCTCTAAATTTATCTCAAGATTCATATTTTCCAAGAAGGTTTCCCCTAAGTGATCCCTCTAACATCTCAGGCTATCTCTCCTATTATATTTTCAATCATTTCAATATGACATTGTAGAAAAGGTTGTGTTTTGGGAAACACAAATTTGATTTGAAACTTATCTGTTTTCTTTCTTTCATAATAAGCCTCTGAGCAAATCACTTAAGCATACTAGGCCTAAGTTTTCTAGTGTGTAAAATGAAGGAGCTTAAGTGTGACATTAAGAATGGGTATTTTTAATATGGGGTCCACAGATGCCCAAAGGAATACATTCAGTGGATTCATGAACTCCAAGGGAGGACAACTTTATTTATACTCTAACTGAAATTTCTTCTTCTTGTCAATTATGATTATAGGTTGTATAAGACAAAATAATTTTCTTAAACCCTTCAGTAGAACACCTACTGATCTCTATATTGAATGGCCCAGCTTAAAATCTTAAAAAAAAAAAAAAAAAAAAAAAACAACCACAAAAGCAAAACTGTCTCCCAGAAAAGTGTCCAGGAATATAATCCCTGGATTTCAAAGAGATTCATCACTCACACACACACACACATGTACACATGCATACAGAGAAACAGAGATAGACACACATACACAGAGAAAAAAAGAGGAGGGGAAGAGATAGTGAGGAGAAAGAGAGAGAGGAGGGGAGGTGTGGGGAAGAAAGAGGGAGAGAGAGAAAGGGAGGGAGGGAGGGAGAACTAGTACTAGTCAGTAACCTGATGATAAAGTAGAGGCAGTAACTCAGCCAAACTCTCTCAACATCCCCCCCCAAACATTGAATTAACGTGTCAACTAAAATGCTAAAGCAGCACAGCCAAGAGAAGGGCAAAGTGAGATATTTTTTTCCAGCCCAAGACAAGTTGGAAGAAGTTAGAAGAGATCTATGATATCAGGGGCAGGGCTGGCCAGGAGTATATATTGTGGTAAAAAAAAAAGCGGGGGGAGTTCAGTCTTGAAGGCAAATGCAGCTGACCCAGCAGCAGCAGTAGCTTTGGGAACTCTCATATTTGAGAAAGAAAAGAAATTGGGCAACTAAGTCAAAAAGAAATCACAAAGGATCCTGTATTGGCACTGGTTATAAGACCACACAGTGTTTGACAATTCCATTGTCAATATGCAATTCAGGGTCACAGTTCTAGAATGGGAAGAACAGCTTATGGTCAGTCACAAGAGAGTAGGGGTCACAGATCTAGACTCAAAAAGACAAGCACTGCAGCTGCATGGGGAGCATAGGCTGCTCCTTGGTGAAGACCAGAGTGCTATCCAGGAGAGCAGGAACCATAACTTTCCACAGACTGCACCAACTTGAAAGGACCAAGAACTTGCATAACCTTAGAACTTGTTTTTAAAATAACAAGAAAAACAAAAACAAAAAATAGAGGAGCGGAGCCCAATTTTTGCATAAAGTTCAAAGAAAGAAAATAAGTTGGGAAAATGGGGGAAAAAACTTTGCCACAAAAAGTTACTATAGTGTGAAGAAAGATCAAGATGCAAACTCAGAAGAACATGAAAACAGCTACAAGAAAAAGCTCAAAGGAAAATAAATAGCTAATTGTATACAAGCCTAATAAGAATTCATAAAAATAAAAAAAATTAAGAGTTGAGAAGGGAAAAATTGGGAAAATAAGTGAAAATAATGCAAGAAATAATCCAGTAAGAATTCCTAGAAGTAGCAAAGACAAAAGATATGTGTGATATTGGGAAAAAGAAAATTAATAACATGGTAAAGGAGGCATAAAATATCAAAGAAAATAAAACTTTAAAAAAATAAAGGAATGGGATCAAAGATGATAAAGTAAAAGCAGGGACTCATCTGAACATTCCTGAATTTCCCTTCAAACAGCATTAAAATAATATCTGCAAGGAATTTTGAAATGGAAGAATCAAGAAAAGAATGGGGTAAATTTTTTTTTTCCAAAACCAAAACAACTTAGGTCAGCAAAAAATGTTTGTCTCATTGGATAAGAATGGAGTGAAGTCCAGTTCAGGTCACGTTCCAGTAAATCAGCAGGAGGCTCTGTGTGTGTGTGTGTGTGTGTGTGTGTGTGTGTGTGTGTGCACTATATTGGCAGGGATAGCTTATGGGACTCTTAGCAACATTTTGAAATTGTTCAGGAGAAAGTTATAGAGGAGCCTTTGCCAGCACTTGAAACAAGATTCTATTACACTACTCAGTAATTCTAGTTATAGTCCCAGGGTGAAGAAGAACTAGTAGGAAGGGGGAACATAGAGCCCCAAGGCAGAAAGGAGTATTTATGGTTGCTCATAAATCAGAGCAGAGACCAGGATAGAATTTTCCCACAATTTTCCTTAATTCATACTATCTTGGAAGAACTGAAAACTTACAGACCCCCAGAACTTACTCTAAAAAGAGCAGCAGAAAAAAAAAAAAAAAAAACCTGGAGCTTGGGACAGTGTCCCCTTCATTCTCAGAATAGAGTCTAATTTTAACATAAAATTGAATTAAGAAAAATAAACACAAAAAGAACTTGACCATAAAGAGTTACTCTCCTGAAAGTGAAGAGCAAAACATAAATTTAGAAAATTAAAAAAAAAAGTTCAAAACCACACGCAAAACTTCAAAGAAAAAAAATGTGAAATAAAATCAGGCCCTAAAATAATTCCTCAGAATAAGAGTTTTAAAAATTAAAAAAAAAAACTAGAAAAGGTCTTGTATTGTTCTAATTGTAGCTCCACCATATTTGAATTTTTTTTTCCTTGTATGCTATTAAAATTTTCTCCTTGACATGGAAGTTTTGGAATTCATTTATGATGTTTCTTTAGGTTTTCATCACTGGATTTCTTCATCTCTTTCAGGTGATGATTGGTTGACTTTTTTTTTCTATTTCTACTTTCCTCCCTTATTATAGCACTTCAGAAATATTCTCTTTATTCCTTACATTATTGTATCATTTTTTTTATCATAGCTTTCAGGAAATCTAATTCTTATATTTCCTCTTCTTTATCTGTTTTCCAGATCAGTTGTTTTTCTTATGAGATATCTCATACTCTCTTTTATTTTTTATTCTTTATGTTGTTTTATTATTTCTTGCTCTCATAACTTTGCTAGCTTTCCTCTTTTCAAGGAGTTATTTTCTTCCTTAATATTTTTGATCTTCTGCAGTTGGCTAATTTTTTCATAAATTTCTTGTTTTCTTAGATTTTTCTTAATTTTTTCTCTCAATCTCTTTCATTTGATTGCAAAAGTCCTTTTTGAGTTCTTCTATGAGTTTATTATGCACAGGTGATCATTTAACATTATTCTTTGGAATAAAAAGTGCTTTTTTTGGTTCAGTATCATCTTCTGAAAATGAACCCCATTCTTCCCTGTTCCCATAGTAACTTTCTGTGGTTCTTTCTTCTTTGCCTATTCATTACAAGGAACTCAGTAAGGACAAACAATATTTTGTGTTAAAAAATTATGAACCATGTGTAAAATATAAAAAAAAACTATGTCTAAGATTATCATTAGTAATTGGATAGTTAAAAGAAAGATTGGGGTAGAGCTTAGTATGATGTGATTCTTTTTTTTAAATAACTTTTTATTGACAGAACCCATGCCAGGGTAATTTTTTACAGCATTATCCCTTGCACTCACTTCTATTCTGATTTTCCTTCTCCTTCCCTTTACCCCCTCCCCCAGATGGCAAGCAGTCCTATACATGTTAAATAGGTTACAGTATATCCTAGATACAATATATGTATGCAGAACTGAACAGTCCTCTTGTTGCACAGGAAGAATTGGATTCAGAAGGTAAAAATAATCTGGGAATACTTGAAAAGGACTCTTTTTTTCATTAGACGTCTATTTTTTTTTCCTTAAAAGAACATATTAATTTTTATTGGTTAGGTTATTATTGTTTGTAATCCTAGCATCTTTGATTTCTAGAACATCATTTTCCACAACCTCCATTCCTTAAATATGAAAACTGACAAATCTTCTGTGATCCTGTAGTTTCACAGTATTTGGAGGATTTCTTTCTAATTACTTGCAATATTTTCTCTTCACCTGGATATTCTAGAGTTTGGCTACAATATTCCTAGGAGTTGTCATTTTTTTCCCCAAATGGTGAATTCTTTTTTTTTAATAGGTCAAAGTTTCAAAAGGAAATTTGACTTTCAAATGAGGGAGTAAAGAGAAAAATAAAAATGTAAACATGAATGAGAAATCATAAGAAATTTTAAAAATTCAAATTATTTCTATTTATCTACAGGGAAAAGATTCATTATACTCCTAAGAATTTTACTATTAGGATAGTCATGAGGAACTTATGTATATAGAGAACACAGATATGAGTTAATTATATTGGGGTAATCTTTAAAAAATGAAGGAGTGGAAAAGAGGAATGCACTAGGAAAAGTGAGAAAGAGAAAAAATGGAGCAAATTTCGTCATATAAAATGCATGCATAAGAAAGAGCATTTTTATAGAGGAGAGGAAAATGTGGGAGGAAGATGACACTTGAACTTCATCCTTATTGGAACTACTTTAAAGCCAGAATATAGATACATAGATAGATAGATAGATAGATAAGCACACATACATTTGGACATAGAAATCAATCATATCCAAATACTGCTGCTTTATGACATAATATAATAATAATGACAACATTGCCAAATTAATCTACTTATTCAGTGCCATACCAATCAAACTTCCAAGAAATTATTTTACAGAACTAGAAAAAATAACAGTAAAGTTCATCTGAAAGAAACAAAAGGTCAAGAATTTCAAGGAAATTAATGAAAAAATGCTAATGAAGGTGGCCTAGCTGTACCAGATCTAAAACTGTCATAAAACATCAATCATCAAAACCATTTGGTCCTGACTAAGAAATTAATAGTCGTTCAGTGGAATAGGTTAGGATCACAGAGCAAAACAGTCAATGACTATAGCAATCTAGTGTTTGATAAACCCCAACCCCAGCTTCTGGGATAAGAATTCACTTTTAGATAAAAATTTCTGGGAAAACTGAAAATTAATATGGCAGAAACTAGACATTGACTCACATCTAATACCATACACCAAGATAAGATTGAAATGGGTTCGTGATTTAGATTTAAAGAGTGATACTTAAGCAAATTAAAAGAACAAAGAATAGTCTACTTTTTGGATATGTGGAGGAGGAAGGACTTTGTGCCAAGGAAGAACTAGAGTATATTATGGAATGCAAAATGGATAAGTTTTATTACATGAAGTTAACAAAGTTTTTGTGCAAACAAAACCAATGCAGACAAGATTAGAAGGGAAACAATAAACTGGCGGGGAGAGGGGGGAATTACATTTAAAGGTTCTGACTCAGGTAAACTAAGTGGTAGTTACCATGATCTCAGATTAGACCACAGTAAATATAAATGTCATACACAGAGATAAGTAGGAAAATTATGTTTACAGTTACTATACAAAACAAACATACAAATAAATCTAATGGATACTGGGGGAAAGGAAGAGGAAGAGAAGGTAATGAAGATTTAAATAGCAGTTATGTGTCAGGCACTTTGTTTTGTGGCTTAAAAAATATTTCATTTGATCCTCACAGTAGCCATGTAAGGTAGTTGCCATTATTATCCTTTTTACTGAAGAAATTCAGAAATGATTTGCCTAAATGTCTTACACTGGTTTTGAACTTGGGACTTCCTGACTCCAGGCCTGACATTTTATATAATAATACTACTTATTATAACATATAAATATATATATATATATATATATATATATATGCATGTATATAATAGCAAAGCCAAATTTCTAGCCTAGATCTGAATCTAGGACTGAACAACACTATTTCTTAAGTTCTTCAATCCTCTTTGATTAATGATCAAACTACTTATTGAAGGTTGTTAATATACAAAAAGAAGTAATAACTAATAGAATTTAGAGTAGTCAATTTTATAGGTAATTTACAAACTGATTTTAGCACTTTTTTCCTGCACTCTAATACTGCCTATACAGAAGCAGAAAGGAGTCCCATGTGGGGAAAATTTTTATATTTTTCTTTGTGAGTGGACAATGTACTAGTAGGGAGCTTCTCAGACTTATCTAAGTTAATATTCATAGTGGTAGAATTTGTCACAGTTTTATAAAAAGAACGCAGCACAAGGAAATTAACAAATGTTTAAGTGGATATGTCAGTAACTCCATATCATTTTGAATCTCTCAAATAATACTTCCAAGGCCTGCTGAAATACTTAATCATTACATTAAAGTGGCCCACTCATTTCTGTTTTATTACAAAATACAATTGTAAGAAACTATGAGATGATTATTTCAATTCAACCTGTAGCAATTTTTGTTAACAATCATAATTTTTTTGGTAAGGGAAACGCATGTCATCGCTTAACCCTGAGGAACTTATTCCGCTAATAATTCTTTCTGTGTTTATTCTAGCCTTGAATGCTTAGTTTAAGAATTAGGACATTTACCAGTTATTTCAAGTACCTGACTCTTTGAATGGCCTGTTCTTAGACATAGATCTTGAAGGACCTTAAAGTTAACTCCTAGTGAGTTCAACTCCTAACTGTTCAGATGAAAAAATATGAAGGAATTAATTCAAAGCAACAGAATGAGAAGTGCTAGAGCGAAGATGTTAAAAAAAAAAAAAGTTGCTATGATTTCCAATTCAGACTCTAAAGTTAGAGATAAAACACAGAGATTTATGTATACATGCATCTGTTTATTTCTATACATATATGGTACAAGCAAATGTGTATACGCTTATTTTCTTTTAGTATACATACACATATATATGTGTGAGTATATACATGTACATATGTGTATATATGTGCATATACATTCTATATATGTGAGTTTACATTTGCATATACATATCCAAACAGGCTAAAGGGACAATATTGTTATAGTAAGAAAAAACACTATGATTTTATAGTCATAATTTAATATAATTGAAGTATATCTTTCAGAATTTGATTCCTCTACTCATATCAACATTTAATTAACAAGAATTCATGCTACATATTTCAAATTATTGTCCTAATATAATAAGAAAAAAGGAATGTAAATCCTTTATATTAGACTACAAGCTATTTACACCCATCATATCTCTCTACATTTTTTAGGATATTTACATTTTATATTCTTAAAGGAAAAAAAATCTATGATACAAAATCATAAGGAGAATGTTTGCTTTTTAAAAGATAACATTTGAGAAATGGAACAATTGGGATTACATTAAAAATTAGTGTACAACTTCACTCCTCTCATTGCATGAGATAAAAATGGAACTCTATCTACAATGTACTTGGATGATGATAGATTGAGTTTGATGGATTGTTTTTATTTTCTTTTTTTTTGTTCTTTGCTATATGAAATAGTTGCTAATATAAGAAAAGGAGGGATGTATTGGAAAACCTAGATGATGGAAAGTCCAAAGCTATCAACCAAATTTTTTTTAAGTGTCATAAATCTTACTAAAATGGAATTTTCCAAATTGAAAATTCATCCTACTTCCCTCTTTCCATTTAAATTATGCACCAAGATGATGATATCTTCGTTTTTAAAACTCAATCAACAATTTATATTAAGCATCTTATTTCCAAGCAATGTGCTAGGTTTCACTGATACAAAGACAAAAATTGTAGGAAAGAGTATCTGCAAAGAGCCTTCATTCTATCATGAGAGACTATATGTATGTGCCTGTTGTTATTGATCAGTTTGTTCGATCTTGTCAGAATCTTTGTGACCTCATCTGGTGTGTTCTTGACAAAGATACTGGAATGGTTTGCTATTTCCTTTTCCAGTTCATTTTACAGATGAGGAAACTGAGGCAAACAGATTAAGTGACTTGTCCAAGGTCCAAGCTAGTAAGTTTCTGAGGCCTTATTTGAACTTGGGGAAATGAGTCTTCTTGACTCCAGGCCTGGCATTCTATTCTCTGTATTACCTAGATGCTCTGTAGTATATGCATATGACACAAAATAAATACATAATTTTACACATTCCAACCCACTGTTCATTGAGAAGTAACTTTAGTTAGTGAATTAAAGTCTCCTTTATGTGTTAGAATCTGGAAAACAGACATTTTTAATAGGTTACAGATCACTGAATCAGATTGTCAATATTGATATGGTTCATTGCTTCCATAATATGTTAATCCCCCGATTTATGATACACAGTCAGTTTGGCATAGTAAATAGATGGTTTTATTTTCAATAAAGAAAACCCAAGCTAGAATTTTTTTAGACTTTTTTTTGCCTGTGTGAGAATAGACAAGTCACTTAATTTAAATATCCGTTTCCCCATTTGTAAAGATTTTTTAAAAATTATAGTAGTATCCCACATCATAGAATTATGAGATGAGATGCACAGTGCTTTGTAAAACTTAATTTGCTATATAAATGAGAGTTATTATTGAGCAAAGATCTAATATTTAGGATGTCTACAGCTATATTGATATTTATAGATGATCTCAAAACTGTCTTGTTTCCATGTCACTTAATTTATAGCAAAAAAGTGAAAAAAATAAAATTTTATTTTTGCAAGATACTAGGATAAGTGAATATTGAGGTAATGAAACTCTTTGACTCCCTTTTTATTATTAATCATCCACAAGTTATTCAAAGCACAAGGTACAAAATCAAAATACAAAATTTGGAAATACAAATTCAAATTACTAATTTATGGCAAAGTTTTATTTCATAACTTCTGTGAGATGTTGTTACATGCTAACTTACAACTAAATAGATAAAATGCAAGTTTGAACTTTGATTTTTTGTTGGATTATTTTTGAGTTGAATTATATCTGTGACTATAGATCATTTTGAAAGAAAGTATTGTGAGCTTAAGTCATTGAGACCCATAAGGACTCTTGCCATTGAAATTTCTGCAACAGAGGTTATCTAATGTCCTCACACTATTGTCTTGTTGCTACCCGTTGCTTAAGATGATGCTCCTAGGAGACTTCAAGTCCTGACATATTTTTCTCCTTGGTAAATTTCACAGTTAATATTCCTTCTCGGTATTCAAAGCCCTCATCATGGAAAGAATGGCTTTAGTTGATATTATCTTTCTTATCTCTGCCTCTAGTCACAATCCCATTTGATTTAGACCCAATTCAAACTGCAGCCTTGCATTGAATCTCTCTATCTACTGGTTTCGTTTTACCAATTTAATTTTCTTATTCATATTCCCTCCACAGTGTTCCTCCTACACCAGTATGCTTATCATCACCTTCATATGCTCTGCTCACTGTCCCGTGGTGGCTTAGGGTAGCTTACCCAATCCATATCACATTCAAATCCTGAACAATTTTTTTCCTGTTTTATAATTTCTGTACAATAGGAAGAACCTCTCCACAAATACACACCAACTCTATTACTTTAAAATTCTCCCTCACAAATCTGATTCATCCCACAATGATCTTTGCTTAACTGAGAATTTCATCATTGTGATATAATGATGAAATTCTCAGTTAAGCAAATAGAAAGGAGCCTCTGACTATAGAGTAAAAGTTCAGGTCTCTCTTAGCTCTGCCAAATATTGGCTGCTAGCTTTAGGAAAGTTATTACCTATCCTATTTGTGCACTTGGCAAATAATTATCAATGAAGTTTTTCATTCTGCCTTGTATTCATTTCCTTAGGAATTTTCTTTTGATGTTTCATGTACTAAAAATTGACAATTTATATCTAAAATCTAGTTTTCTAAATATGTCATATATAGTATCTTATTTGGTTCTCCCAGTAATGGTAACTACTATTTGCATAGAAGTTTATGGCTTCTGCTGTACAAATGTTATGCCCTTTTATCTTTGCAACCATCTTGGTAGGTGCTATTATCATTTTCTGCATTTTAAAAATCAAGCATTCTATTGATTATGCTCTTTAGCTACAGAGAGTATTTCTATTTTTTTTTTTACAGATAATGAAAAAAGAGAAATCAAACAAAATAACCTCAGTCTCAAAGTGCTTACTTTGAAGCTCAGTTTTTCTTCATCTGTAAAATGGATATAATAATGGGATTCAGCCACAGTCATACAGCTAGTTAAATATCAGAGGCAAGATGTAAAACCAGGACCTACTCACATTCAATGCAATGCTCTTTCTGCTGTTTTATCCTCTAAATCTGTTTAAAGAGAGGAAATTAGCTGATTTTTTTTCTGCTAGATTTTACCATCTACAATCTAACTGATGCTTCACATTCAAAGGACATACCAAACTACAATAGAAGGCTTTTTTTTTTCTTTTTCCAAATGCCTATTGTAAACTTTCAGATTATCCTTATCAACTTTATGTCACCTTGTGAAAATTGCTTTTAGTATTTACATAGAATTTTAAGGATTGTTTTGTCAGGATTGAATAAGAGCTTCTCAATTGATAAAACAATACACTTTATAAAGCAGAAAGAGGAGTAGGAGGAAGAAGAAAAGGAGAAGGAGAAGAAGAGGAGGAAACCTCAGTAGCAAAAGAATCATTTTTTCATATCATTGATAACAGTAAGTAAGGAATGGCAGTTGAAATTTCCTCCTCTCCGCTTTTCAACTGCTTCTTTTTCATGGACAAGTCAAATTGCCATCTCTGACTGACAGACATTTTGAAAGTTATACTTCAATCTCTTCTGTGAAGACTTATTTTTTAAATTTGTATAGCATCTAGTTCAGAATCAGAAGAAAAAATTTGGGTATCTCCAAGACAACTATTTTCCTGCCAGCCTAAGTCAGATTTTCTCTGAGTACATCTGGTAGAATAATGCAGTTATGAAATAGAAAGAGAAATGAATAAAGATATAAGTTTATGAGTGGATAAATAAGTGAGCAAATAAAAACAATGATTAAATAAGTATAAGAATAAGCAAATAAATGATAGAATTAGGTAGGTAAATAAGCAAAAATCCAATAAACAAAACCAATTAGACAAGTAAATGATAAAATACATACATACACTGAAAGAAAAAAAATGATTCAAAGTAATTTATTAATAAGAGCATAGATAACTTACTATTAAGCTGACATAGCAAACCAAAATCTGAAGACTTTATTCACTTGAAGTAAACTCCAACTTTTAGTCATACTTCAAAATATTATTTGAGTTTTTTAATCTTCAAAAGTTGTAAGCATCTATAAAAGTTTCTAACTTTTTGATCATGCCAGAATACAAAAGTATGAATTTATTGTGGTTCATTCCATTAAAATTTTTTAATACTTCATGATAATTTCTCAGGGAACATTTTTAGAAGGTTTCTCCTTTTGGGAAAGCTAGTAAAAAAAAAATGGGTAGTTAGGTAGCACAGAGAATGGAGTGGTGTCAGTACAGTGAGGAAAAAATAATCTCCCCAAGTTCAAATTTGGTTCATATATTTATTACCTGTGTGATACCAAGCAAGTCCCTTAATCCTATTTGCCTCATTTTGGAGAAGGAAATAACAAACCACCACAGCAATTTTTCCAAGAAAACCCCAAACTGGGTCACGAAGAATTCGACATGACTGAAACAACTCAACAAAGAAAAACAAGCTACTATTGCCTTTTATCCTGCCAGCTAAAGGTAGGAAAAGTGATGGTGACAGGAATCTATGATATGATTTAACCTTGAATGGAAAACTCTTTCCTCATTTGTACATGGCACCCTTGAAGACAGAGGATGGTATCAATTGTCACTCTTTTGTCATCTTTTCTAATTGCCTTATTTCTTCCCCACACACCCAGAGGTCTGAACTTGTGTATTCCAAAATCCATCTCTTACAAAACAGGGAAGGGAAAGAAAGGAGTAAGTACATATTAAAAACTTATTATGTGTCAGGAAACATGCAAAGACCTTTGTCAAAAATTACCTTATTTGATCTTTCCAAAAAACCTTGGAGGTAGATACTAGTATTATTCATTTTTTATATTGAAGAAATTTAATCAAACAGAAGTTAACTTACATGCTTCAGTCATACATCTAATGTGTCTAAGATGTCTGAGTTCAAATTTGCATTTAGGTTTTCCTGATTCCAAGTACATTGTTCTATTTACTGGATACTTTTATGTCATTTATGGCACCTCTAAATGACACCTCTAAGTTGGGGTCAAGATAAAGTGTGTCTTATTGTGGCAGATCAGATCTACACAAGCACAGAAAGCTCTCTAATAGTTTTGGGGAAATAGTCCATATAAACATTTGGATCAGAGATGTCTGCACATTTGTGTATTTCACATTTCTTTGGAGTTACTGCAATTCTGATCCTTCATAGAGCACAACTCCTTCTTTGATATGGGTGCATCATTTTTGACAGTCCTGTGTGAGGAAATGAGGACAGTTTCTGTCCATCCTTGAGTACCTATGTCTCACAATTAATTTTAAAGTTCTTCAGAGATACTTCGAAAGACTGTTCTTATACTCTTTCTTTTGAATTTTGTGTGGGTACTTGCCTCTTACAACCTCTCTGTAAAATAGTATTTTAGAAAAATCTACATTTGGTATTTGAGTAATGTGGCCAGCTCATCAGAGTTTTGCCCTCTGCAGTAGAGTTCGAATGCTTGGCAGGTGAACTCCAGAATTGTCTTAAGACAATTTATACAACAATGAGATCAAAAAATTAGTTCTATAAACTTTCATCTTGGCAGCAATCTAATCCCTCTTCTTTGAAGCCTCCCCAATACTGAATTAATTCTAGTGATATGTATGTCAACCTGGATATCTATGTATACGTCCCTGGAAAATATCCTACTAAAGTAAGTGCACTTATCCACAGTATTCTAATTTTCTCCATTTGCTATAACTGATGATTGAACATATAGGTGGTACAGTATTGGATGGTGAAAATCCTGTGTTTTGTTGGTGTTAACTGTCACATCAATTTTAAGACAAGCAGCAGCAAAATGATACATATTTTGTTGCATCTCAGCCTCAACAGCTGCACTGAGTTCAATATGTATGCTCAAGGGCAAGAATTATATAAAAACCCCACTTTTATCAAGTAAAATAGATTTTTCCTGCTGACCTTCAAAGTTGTCTTAGGCTGGAAATTTTTTTTTTCAATCCATCCTTTTGATGCTTCTGACACTACAGAATTCATTTTCAAATATTATTTAACTTTGTTTGGAAGATAATTTGGAAAAGATGAATCTTTGCCTATATTCCAATATCATGGCTCCACCAATAAGCATTTATATTTAACACACACTTTGCATGTTTCTAGAAGCATTCTTTTTTAAAAATTATAATTTTTTATTGACAGAACATATGCCTGGGTAATTTTTTTTACAACATTATCCCTTGTACTCACTTCTGTTCCGATTTTTCCCTTCCTTCCCTCTAACTCCTCCCTAGATGGTAGGCAGTCTTATACACGTTAAATATGTTACAGTATATCCTAGATACAATATATGTTTGCAGAACTGAACAGTTCTCTTATTGCACCAGGAGAATTAGATTCAGAAAATAGAAATAACCCGGGAAGAAAAACAAAAATGCAAACAATTTACACTCATTTCCCAGTGTTCCTTCTCTGGGTATAGCTGCTTCTGTCCATCATTGATCAATTGGAACTGAGTTAGATCTTCTCTTTGTCGAAGAAATCTACTTCCATCAGAATACATCCTCATACAGTATCATTATTAAAGTATATAATGATCTTCTGATTCTTCTCATTTCACTTAGCATCAGTTCATGTAAGTCTCTCCAGTCTTCTCTGTATTCATTCTGCTGGTCATTCCTTACAGAACAATAATATTCCATAATGTTCATATACCACAATTTACTCAACCATTCTCCAATTGATGGGCATCCATTCATTTTCCAGTTTCTAGCCACTGCAAATAGGGCTGCCACAAACATTTTGGCATATACAGGTCCCTTTCCCTGTAGAAGCATTCTTAAATAAGAATGAATTCATATTTAAAATATTGACCCTAGTTTTAATGTTAACAAACTATATCTTTATATAATTTACTCAAAGTAGAATCTAGTTTGCTTTTCCAAAACTTTGGAAATAATTATTCATTTTGTGAATTTATAATCACATGAAAGCTATAACTTTTCTTTTCACACTCATTTAAAAATCATCATATTCAAAGTAGTGTTTTGACATATTGTCATTAAAAAAGAAAGTATCGTTCTGGCTGAAGTCAGAAGCGATACATATTCAAAGTTTTTCCAAATGTCTCCAATCATATTATCTACCCCTGACCTATCATAATTGCCACAAATAAATATACTTTTCTTTTCAATTTGGAATTTGTGAACCTTGCATTGTGAGTAAGAAACCAATAATTTCTTATCAGCAGAAAGCTGTAATTATATGTATTTATAGTTAACCTTTCTAGCTACTATTCATTAATATCTTGCTAGCACTAACAATGTTTATATTTTGATATATAGTTTTTGTGTGACTACAGACTAAAGTATAGACTGGATTTGTAATAATTTTCTGTATCAATAAGTAGCATTCTTGTCAAAAGTATATTGTCAACTTGTAAGAAGAGTAAGATTGAGAAGCCATATATTCTCCTAACCTTTAAACATGTTCTCACTCTCAGTATCTACATTCTTTCTCTGTAATCTCATCAACTAATGTGTAAAATTATTAGCTCTATTTAAATAAATTCCATATCTACATAATCACCCCCCCCATTTCTATTTTAAGTCCTACTCTCTCATTAACTACTGATTGATGAGCAGTTCCACCTGGATATGTCCCATATTTATCTCAAATTTATCATGTCCAAAACAAGATTCATTACTGTTCCAATTAAGCCCCATGTACTTCAGAACTTCTCTTAAGAATATTACCATCCTTCCTGTGCATCAAATTCACACCTTTGAAATAATGTTTGATTCTTCCCTTTCTTTTATCCTGATATCCAATCAAGATAGGTCATTGGATTTCAAGTCTCACTATTCATCAAAGCCCTGCTGATAAATGTAACTAGATTCCACTCATTCTTATTCTCTTGAGACAGCACTGATTCCATCCTCCAACCTAGTATCAGTATGCAAGATTGACAGAATATTGACAAAAAGTGTCTTCCAGGAAATGTAATTTTAGTTGAGACTTGAAGGAAGCCAGAAGATGAGTTAAGTGTAAAGGACTTAAACAGAGTCTAAGCCATGAGTTCAGTTAGAACTTACATTTCTGTTCCCATGAGAAGCAGGTTCAGAGTTCAACATGTTCTCCAGGAAAGCCCTTGAAGACCACTAGGAAAAGAAACAGAAAAGTGCAGATTTGGCTCCCACAGGACAGAGTCCAGGTTTTTCTTATCACATGCAGTTTTAGCCTCTATCAGCTGAGTTAGCCCTAGGAATTGTTTTCCGTCTCTCAACTGACCCATATTTTATTTCATTCAGGTCCTCCCCAGGCTAAACTTTTTGGTTGAAGCATTGCTGGTCTGGCTGCAAGAGATGAAGAGGGAGAGAATTCCACTTCTGGGGACATTTAGTGACAATGCATGGATGCAAAAGATGGAATTTCTTTTGCAAGGAACAACAAGGCTTGTTTTGATCTTCAAAGGCCAACTCTGATCATATTTGACAATTCAATCAAAGCTGTTGATTAATTCCTTAAAAATCTTTATGAAAATTAAGAAAATGTGGAATGTTTCTTCTGATTTCTCTGGAACTTCAATTATATACATTCAAATAAGGTTATTCTGTGCATTATCAATAAATTTCTATCAAAGTGTGAAGAGCCACATCCTAGAAAATAATTCCTTAAATCATAAAGTTTCTGTGAATGTGGAATATTTTAATCTTCTCTGTCAATACTTTAACCTTTATCTTCTCTGTTCAAACCTTGCGGAAATAGTATGTGACTCACATACATGGCAGAGCCCCTCCAAAGGTGGCACTTGTCAAATGAAAGCTTTCAGCACTTTTCCTCCAGCGGATACAAAGATTTCATCAATCTTTTCTCATGTTTTCCCAAAGTTTTTCTTAAGACAATAATGACAACAAAATATACCAGTACCTTGAGGTAACTGAGGTCTCACTCTTTGCAAAGTAACAGATGTTCCCAATATGCCAAGGGATATGTGGTCAAACTGGTAAAAATCAAACTGACCAAATAAAAGTAATCTCTACTTTGTCTTCCCCTGACATAGAAATTTAGTAACCATTCAAGCCCAAAATAAATCAACAAATATTGGCTTTCAAGCAGATAAAATAATTGATTAAGGATCTACTATGTGATAGTCACTGTGCCTAGAACTGGGGATTTAAAGAAAGGTAAAAACAATCTATGCTTTCAACAACTCATGGTTTAATAGGAAAGATAGCATAAAACACACATATACACAGCTATGTTGGGATAATATATACAGGATAAAGTGGAGACCTTCTGAGAGTAAAAGCATTAATGGTAGAATTCATTTGCAAATCCATTTGGTCCAGAGAATGGTTTTCTTAGGGAGTCCATTGATGGCTTGTTCAATTTATTTTTCTAAAATGGATAGTCTGTTTCTTCTTCCATTAATCTGAGAATTTTCTATTTTATAAATATTTATCCATTTGCTTAGATTTACATATTTGTTATATTTGTGTACATAGTTTGACAACAAAGCTCTTCAAAATTGCTTTAATTTCCTCTTCGTTATCGGTGAAGTCACACATTTCATTTTTGATACTGGTCATTTGTTTTTTTTTTTTTTAAATCAAATAAACCAATAGTTTATCTAGTTTTTTAACTGGCTCCTTATTTTTATTAGTTAATGGTTTTCTTTCTTTCAGTTTTGCTAATCTCTCTTTTGATTTCCTGGTTTTACAATTTGGTGTTTAGCTAGAGATTTTTAATTTGTTCTTTTGCAAGGTTTGTTGTTCTTGTCAAATGCCAATTAATTGATCTGCTCTATCTCTATTTTCTTGATGCAGATATTTAAGAGTTTTCCCTTATGTATTGTTTTGGTTGCATCTCATGAAATTTAATATATTGTCTTATTGTTGTCAGTCTCTTTAATGAAAATATTTACCGTTTTTATGATTTTTCCCTTTGACTCATTCTATAGAAATATACAATTTACTTTTCAATTAATTTTAATATGTTTATGCTGTCCTTTATCGAATGTTATTTTATTTTCTTATGATCTGAAAAGATTCTCTTTAATATTTGTCCTTTTCTATATTTTGCTATAAGCTTTTATACTCCAATACCTGGGTCATTTTTATATAGGTGCCAGGCACTGCTGAGAAAGATATATTATTTTCTATTCCCATTCAATTTTCTTCAGAAATCTATTTTATATATAATGCTTCCAAAACTGTATTTAACTCTTTATTTCTTTTGTGTATGTATTATTTATCTAATAAAAAAGATAGAGAAGAAAGTTGAGGTTCTCCCTCTATCTATTTTTTCCTTGCAACTCATTTAACTTCTTTAAAAATTTGGATGCTATACCATTTGGTATACATATATTTAGTATTAATATCATTTTATTACTTTCTTGTCTGTGGTATCATTTAGCAAGATGTAGTTTCTTTCCTTTTCCTTTTAAGGAGGTCTATTTTTGCTTTTGCTTTGTCTGTGTTCACGATTCTACCCCTCTTTTTTTTTTTTTAAACTTCAGCTGAAGCATAATAAATTCTGCTTCTTTTACTCTGTTATCTCTAAACAACAAATTGTAGGATTCTGTTTTTTAATGAATTTTACTCTTCACTTGTGTCTTATGGATGATTTTATCATTTTTATATTTACATTTATGATTATTCACTCTCTTTTTCTTAATTCACTTTTATTAATTTTTAAAATTCTCTGTCTTTCTAATTTGATATTTAAAATGCTTTTTTGAGTTTTTCCAAATCCTGAGACAATTCATGCCAGTGAGACAGATATTCTTAATTGCCTTGAGCTGAAAACTCTATTTCACTCCTTTCTTTTCTTATTTTTTACTGATCCACAATAATTTTGAGGAATTATTTAAATGTTGTTTGAAGAAGAATTTTCTTTATCCAACCAAGGAATCCAATTTTGAGGAATTATTTAAATGTTGTTTGAAGAAGAATTTTCTTTATCCAACCAAGGAATCCATTTCCAGATTAATGTATAAATGATTTTTCCCCTCATCATAGTGGATTGAGAATTGGATATTCTCCTTGGTATCATATTGCTATATCACTGAGGGGAGATAACCCTGCAGCTAAGTCATCATAGAGGTAATATTTGATGATTTGTAAATTATGGGATTAATATCACTTATTACTGAAAAATCTGATTTTGAAGACAAGAATATTACCTTACTTTTCTAAATATGGTAAATTCCAAATATAATTCTCGGCTTGGACCTAAATTGTTGTACCATGGCAACATATGGAAACAGTAATGTTACAACATGTTTATAATAATCTTTCTTATCAGAGTGAAAATTGTGAACCAGATCACTGGTACTACCATATACCAACAATACTGGTACTATTTTATGTAGAATAATTTATTTTTGAGATGTCTGCTTAGTTTGAATGATTCAAAAAAAAATTACTGTGGCTCAACAATTTTGAGATGATATTAAATGTATGTAATGGTAGAAATGTAAATTTTTAAATATGGAGCAACAATTAGATTTTAAGTAGTAATCATAAGCTGAATGAATATTTTTAAAAAAGATGATCCAGATTCTAAACTAAAACTGAGGATATAAGGGAAGAAAGGTAGAGACAGAGACAGAGAAGGAGAAGGAGAAGGAAGGGAGAGGGAGAGGGATAAGAGATCAGCTAAGTCTGAATCTGGAAGTAATGGTGTCCCCAAATAATATTGAGGAGTAAATAAATATGGGTAAGCAGAATAAGAACAGTTTGGAAGCAAAGAATCGGAGAAGTTAGCAAATTGATCAAATAGTCTGGCTGAAATATCCTAACAAAGAATGAGTTTGTGGATCAACTCAACTCAGAATAGAAAATAATCTATGACCAGAGAAGTTATGTTCATCAGAAAGTTTTTATGGGTACTTCCTGAGAAAGAAAATGACCAACTTTTCTGTTCCAGAATTTTGAATTGCTTTGGCCAAATGAACTTTCCTCCCATGTGTTTCCTTGGAAATTTTTGTTTAATTGTGCACTTACGCCTTTCCCTTGGAACCTGAATTTGGGAGACTGTGATGGGTGACTTGGGTTTTACACACACACACACACACACACACACACCATATTTTGTTGTTATTCAGTTGGATCAATAATGTCCATTTGGGGGGTTTTGTGGCCATGTGAGGGGTTTTCCTGGCAAAGATACTGGATTGGTTTTACATTACCTTCTTTGTGTTGGTGGCAATTCTCTTGCAACCTAGATTGCTAGGGTCAAAATAACTGGATTCATCCCAAAAAAGTAAGTAATTGCTTGGACATAGATGTGGGAGGTACCATACTGAGAGTGGCCACTTTCTTAAAATGTAACATCATTTACCTCACAAAAAAAGAATGACACTTGATTTTACACTTACCTAGTGAAAGTCAGCTTTGAGGTATCATTAAATCTAAGAATTAAGTAACATAAAAAGAACAAAGTAGAATTTGAACATCCATCCAAAGGTTTAGAAGAAAAGGGAAATAAATTTTCATCAAATGTTTGAACTAGGGTTTTATGTTTGTTTTTTCTTTTCACATTTTTTTCAGTGACTATGGTTGTGATCAAAGTTAGGCTCTGGGCACTGTGTTATCCCTGTGCCAGTTAATCAAATCATTTCCCATTACTCTCACTGCTGGTACTGTCACTCTGTTTGTCTTTGTCCACTTTTATTTGTTTCTGATTCAAAACCTCACTGTTACAGAAATTCCTCCCATTTCAGAGTTTACAATATCCCATTCTCTTAGGGCTGTGAATACTATAAGTACCAGAAGTCTGTGCAATCAGTCTGAAACTTCTCCTGTTTATACACAGTTATGGAGATAACATTCATAATGTACAACAGTTCACATGGTATCCAAACATTTCTAGCACTTAGTAAAATAACTGATAAATCAAATTAAAACAAATCAAATGCCTTACTTCTCTATTGAATAGTCAGAATCTATAAATGATCCAATTATTGACTATCTAGAAGCTATGATCCAGGTCTATCCAACCAATATATCACCAAAACATTTATTCAATGCCAATGCAAAAGAAATTGTATAGTTTTTTTTTTTCAAAACAGAGATAAAAGCAAAACAAAAATAATGACTCTCTCAAGGAGTTGATAGTCTATAAAGTTCCCATTCTATATTGCAAATTTGAACTAGTGACAAAAGACCAACAAATTTGAAACACTTTCACTATAAAATTGTTGTTATTTTTACTTGATAATATTTTTTCAATTACACATGCAGATAGTTTTTAGCATTTATCTTTGCAAGATTTTGAGCTCCATATTTTTCTCTCTGTGTTTTCCTTTCCGACTCTCCACAATAGCAAACAATCTCATATAGGTTATACATATACAATAATGTTAAATGTATTTTCACATCAGTCATGTTGTGAAAGAAGATCCAAAACAAAAGGGAAAAACCATGAGGGAAGGGGGGAAAAGCAAACAAGCAAACAAACAAACAAAAATCAGTAAAAAATATATGCTTTAAGCTGCATTCAGGCCCAACAGTTCTTTCTTTGAATGTGATCAGCATTTTCCATCATAAGTTCCTTGGAAATGTCTTGGATAATTGCAGTGCTAAGAAGAGCTAAGTCTATCTCAGTTGATCATTATACAATGTTGCTGTTATTGTTTACAGTGCTCTCCTTATTCTCATTTTATTTAGCATTAGTTCACATAAGTATTTTCAAATTTTTCTAAGAACTTCCTGTTTATCAGAATCCTATTACATCACAACTTATTCAGCCATTCCCCAATCGATCAGCATCTCCTAATTTCTAATTCTTACTCACTTATTTTGATAGCCCTTTGGGCATAGCTCCAAATTGTTCTCCAGAATGGTTGGGTCAGTATACAGCTTCATGAACAGGTGTCCCAATTTTCCCACATCTTTGCCAACATTTATCATTTTGCTTTTCTGTTGTGTTGGTCAATATAAGTATGAGGTAGTACCTCTTAATTGTTTTAATTTCTTGAATCAACAGTGATTTAAAGCATTTTTTTTCCATATGACTATAGATAGCTTTATTTTCTTCCTCTGAAAACTGCTTGATTATCATTTGATCATTTATCAGGAGGGGAATGACATTCTTATAAGTTGGATTCAATTCTTTATAGATTGAAATGAGATTTTTATCAGAAACACTTGCTGGAGGGTATTCTCCTTTTACCTAAGTGAATCATCTTAAGCTGGAAAATTGTTTCACTCCATCTTTGTGTGTGTGTGTGTGTGTGTGTGTGTGGATTCTCTCACCAGATTGTGATCTGGTTATAGGCTTGATTTAATATTGTTTCCGAGAAAAACTGGGAAGAGTTCAGGCAACTTCTCAGCTTCTCTCTACCATCTTGGCTCCACACCTTCACTATAAAATATTAACCAAAATATTTATCTCTGTTCTTCACAACATGGCTTTACACCCATAAATACTGGTTGGGGTTCTAAAATAATTCTTCAAGAGAGCATACTGGAGAAGAGAGTGGTCAGTAGCAAAACTTTTGAGGAGGGTCAGAGTGAAAGGAGAGAGTGAATAAAATAAATAGCAGGAAGTATACTTAACAATATTGATTGGAGATATAATTTTGAAACAAGCTTCTCTTTTGAAGGCTCCATTTCTAAAATATATAGGGAATTGAGTCAAATTTATTTTTAAAAAGAGCCATTTCCCAATTGATAAATGATCAAAAGATATGAATTATGTACAAAGAACTATAAAATCACGCATATCCTTTGACCCAACAATACCTCTTCTAGGCATGCATCCCAAAAAAAGTTTAAAAAAAGGAAAAGGATTTCTATGTACAAAAATATTTATTGCATCTCTCTTTTCAGCTGAAGAATTGGAAATGAGAGAATACCAATCAATTGGGAAATGGCTGAATAAATCATGGTATATTCTTGTGCTGGAACATTATAGTTCTTTGGAAATGATGAACAGGATTCTCTCAGAAAAATCTGGAGATCATGGAGATGAACTCAAGCAAAGTGAAATGTACTGTGTATAAAGCAATAGCAATATTGTGTGATGATCATCTGTCAATGACTTCTAAGTAATACAATGATCCATGAATACTCTGAAGGACTTCAAATGAAAAATGCTATCCATATCCAGAGAAAGAACTGATTGTGCCTGAATTTTTTTTTAAACTTTATTTTTATTGAGGGTTTTTTTGAAGGGGAATCTATTTTTTTCTGTCACAAAATGACTTTTGTGGAAATGTTTTGCATAGCTTCATATATGCCTTCTTAATGGAGTGTGGGAGGGGGAGGAAGGGAAAGAACCTGGAACTCAAAGTTTTAAGAACAAATGTAGAAATTGTTTTACATGTAACTGGGAAAAATAAAAATATTAAATATTAAAAAATAAAGTAACTTCAGAAGCACCATATACACATCAAATCTCGAAGTATGATGAACAAACATTTATTAAGCACCTCCTATGTGCTAAATTCTAGATACAGGGTTTAAAAAGATGGGAGGAAATGAGATAGTCCTTGCTCTTCAGAAATTTACATTATATAGGAGACACTATATGTATAAACACAAAAAATATAAATATCTATGTATATATGTATTTATATAGGAATAATGAATACAAAATACAAATGAGGATTTGGGCAGGGAAGACTGTCATGGAATAGAGGAGTCACATAGAAAATGGTATTTTAATTGTGTTAAAGGGTGGCCAGAGTTTTAAAAGCTTATGCAAAAGCATGGAGATGGAAGATGGGAAATAATGCATAAGAAATTTTTTGAAAATTAAATTTGATAGTAAAACAAAGAAAGAGTTATAATAGATAATGAATCTGGAAAGATACTTTAGAGCAGACAAGATTTAAAAACCAAACGAAACTTATATGTTATTATACAGTGGATTGCAGATAAAGTGCACTTATGATAATGGGATAATGGTTCTTCTCTTAAGGAAAAACCCACAAATAAGCCTATTCAGTTTCCCTTATCCTTTGCATATTTACCCCTTTCCCTTCCAAATACCACCTTCCATTCTATAATCATCATTCACTAGGCTCAAAGAAAATCACTTAATGAGTATAGAAAATCCATCAAATCTTACCATCACAGCTAACCACCATAAGTATATAAGGATCAGAGATCTTTCTCTTTCATAGACATATTCATCATGTTCCCTCCCCCAACCAGAAGTTATCTCATAATTGTTAGTTTTTTCATGATGCTTCTTTAAAGGGACTTAACCTTTTTTACAATACACTCATAAAACCTATCAAAAAAGTCATTTGGAAATCAATCAAAGTGTATAACTCTCTGTTGTTCCTTGTGAACATTCTACTTCTTTCTTCTCTCTGGGCACATCATATCCATCTATTGAGATTTACTCCATTCTTCAAAGTCCAACTTTTAGGCAACTTTTTCCATTCATTCTATAGTGACAGTTCCCATTTTCCCCACCCTACCTTTAATTCAGTAACACATTTTTCTTAGAGCAATTTGACTAGATTTTTTAATTCCATTTTATTCCCCTCATATAATAGCTAATTATGTTCAGGCCTTGCATTTTTGCTCCTCTTTCATTGTAATCCTTTGGGCAACCAATAAAATTAGTGTACACTTTGGCTACCTTGGGAAAATTGTAATTTCCTGGAATAAGAAGGTGATGATCTTTCTGAACTATGTCCTAATCATACCACATTTGTAATATTGTCTTTTGGGTGCCAGAGTTTAAGGACATGGATAAATTGGAAGGATATAGGGGTGAACAACCAGAAAAACAAAGTATTTTGAGTCTGCATCAAATCATGATTTATTTAACAAACTGGAGATCTTAAATCTAGGGAAGATGACTTGGGGAGGATATTACAACTTTTTTTAAAATAAAATCTAGCTATCATCTATTGTCTATGTTTAATTTATATGTCTATCTAGCATGAAGTGCATTTTGTTAAGCATTGTTTGAATTTGAATATTAAGTGACCTGAAAACTGTGTTTTTGATAGAATAATTTGGGCATTTCTATTTATTGTTATAAGTAATGTATGAACTGAGTAGATGTCCATCAGTTGGACAATGGCTGAATAAGTTATGGTGTATGAATGTATTGGAATATTATTGTTCTATAAGAAATGATCAGCAGGTTGATTTCAGAAAGGTCTGGAGAGACTTACAAGAAATGATGCTAAGTGAAGTGAGTAGAACCAAGAGAACATTGTACACAGCAACAGCAAGATTATATGAGGATCAACTGTGATAAAATTGGCGATGATTCAGGCCAATTCCAATAGACTTGTGATGGAGAGAGCCATCTGTACTCTAGAGTGTTATAGAAATCACAATATAGTATTTTCACCTTTTGTTGTTGTTTGCTTGGTTTTTTTTCTAATTTTTTTCACTTTCTGATTTTATTTTTCTTGTTCAGCATGATAAATATGGAAACAAGTTTAGAAGAAGTACCTGTATTGGATTATTGGTAGGAAGGGGAGAATGGAAAAGGGAGGAACTAAAAAAATTGGAATATAAGGTTTTGAAGAAGTGATTGTTGAAAAATATCTTTTTATGTATTTTGAAAAATAAAAAGCTATTATAAAAATTTAAAAATAACTAATGCATTTTTTCTACTTCTTATGATTTTTGATGTTTCTTAGAGAGTCTGCTAAAAGTCTCTGTGATATTTAAAGAATCTCCTAATCTCCCTAGATCAATTTCTTTTTCTATTAAATGAGGAAGGGAATAAATAACCTTTAATTTCCCTTTAACTCTAACTTTATAATTTCATAATGTAAGATATGTATTTATTATCTGTAAACATATTAATTATTAAAATTATAATGCTAAAACAAAAATTGCTTTATTTTAGCATTAATGCATGCTAAATAATAATAATAATATAGTCGATAGAATATTGAATAGACCCAGATTTAGGAAGTCCTGAGTTCAAATATGGCCTCAAAAATTTTATAATTGTGAGAGCCTAGGCAAATCATGTGACCCTGTTTTCTTATTTCTTTATCTGTAAAATAAGCTGGAGAAGGAACTGGTAAACCACTCCAATATCTTTGCAAAGAAAATCTCAAATAAAGTTATGAATAGTTGGATATGACTAAATTTTGATTGAACAACAAAAATACATATACATGCCATATATTCATCATGATATGCCAAAGTTCTTTGTCATTATATTATTATTGTTATTATCATCATATAAATTGCTTTTCTGCTTCTTTTCATCTCACTATCTATCAGGTCAGTTGAGTCTTCCCAAGTTTTTCTGAAAAACTATCCCCTTCATTATTTCTTTTTTTATGATCTTGTTTTTATTTTTTAATATTATCATTTAACATTCAATAATTTTTTATTGATCAATACATCAGTGGATCAATAACATTAAGCAAAAAATTGTTTGTTATATAACTGGGAAAAATAAAAATATTTAGATATTTTTAAAAGTCCTCAGCAACAAAGATGTAATATAAGGTCCAGGTAGCATAGCTAAAATACCCACATGGTCCATTTGATGAGATGACAGTATCAAAAATAGTAGTTTAGTTTGATGCCCATAAATCTTATAGGCAAGATATGACCAAAAGCAATGATTTGAGGATCTCTTTCAGGAGATAATCAGTGGATTCTTTCCATTTCTGTTTTACCTTCTATTTCTAGAATATTAGGACAGTTTTCCTTGAAAATTTCTTGAAAAATGATATACAGGCTGTGTTTTTGATAATGACTTTCAGGTAGAGAAATAATTTTTAAATTCTCTCTCCTGGATCTATTTTCCAAGTAAGTTATTTTTCCAATGAAATATTTTACATTTTTTCTTTTTTTCCATTTTTTGGTTTTGCTTTATTGTTTCTTGATTTCTCATAAAATCATTATCTTTTATTTGCTCAATTCTGTTTTTTTAAGAAATTATTTCCTCAGTGAGCTTTTGTACCTCTTTTCCCAATTGGCCAGTTTTGCTTTTTAAGGCATTCTTCTCCTCATTAGCTTTTTATATTTCCTTTTGCACCTCTCTCAATTTTTCCCTAATTTTTCCGCTTTCTCTCCTACTTGATTTTCTAAGCCCTTTTTGAGCTCCTCCATGGCCTGAGTCAAATTCTTATTTTTCTTCTTTTGGTTATAGGAGCTTTGACTTTCTTACCATCTTCTGAGTGTGTGTTTTTAATTCTCTTTGTCACCATGATAACTTTCAATGGTCAGAATTTTTTTTTCTTCTCCTTTTCCTAGTTTACTACTCTGCTTTTAACTCTTGATTAAAGTAGGGGTCTGTTTCCAAGGTGGAGGGTATATGTCCCAACCTTCAGGGATTTTATTCAGCTGACCACAAGAATTCTTTTTTTGCCCTGGTGCTGTTAAGTGTGTCCCTGCCCCACTGTAGCTGTAAGATCTAGTGTGATGGCTAGGGCTGGGACTCTACTGGCCAGGGCTACACTAGGACTGCACAACAGACCCCTACCCCATTGCCACAGACCCTCTCCACTGATCTTCTGAGTCCTCCCTGGTGTTCCCAGCATGCTGCACTCCCACCTTTTCTCCTGAGTTTCTAAGTTGTCTATGGCTGGAAAATATTTTACTCTGTCTTTTTGGGTATTTTCATGTCTAAAATTTGTTTACAATGTTTATCTAAAGGAATTTGGAGCATTTGCAGGGATATACTGGGCAAGTTCCTGCCCATACTCCACTATCTCGGCTCTGTCCCTCCCTCCATCATTTCTTGAAGCACAACACTATTGCATTATATTCACATATTATAACTTATTCAGTTATTTTACAGTTAATAGGCACTTCCTTGGTTTCAAATTCTTTGTCATCATGAAAATAGATCCTATAAATAAATACCCCTTATCCAAATAGTCCTTTTTTTAATCACCGAGTCAAAGAGTATGCACAGTTTATTAATTTTTTGTTTGATAATTCCAAATTGCTTTCTAGAATACTTGGGACCAGACCAGAGTCCCAATCAACAATGCATTAATGTAATAAGACAGAAAGCATGGAAAATTCTCAAAAATGAAATTTGAAAGAGAGGGAAAAGACACAATTAAAAACCAAATTGTATTGAAGAAAATATGGATGAAAGCTTTCTAAAAGGACAAATGACAGCTTACCAATAATTTTCTTTTTGGAAATTCATGCAAAAAAATAAAAGTACATATAAATAAATAAATAAGAAATAAAGATAAAAGATAAAGGGAAAAATTTGGAATAAAACTAGAAAACTAGAAAAGATTAGATGATCTAAAGCTGGCAAAAACTAACTTAAAGGAAAAGAGATTTTTTTGTTATATTGAGGAAAAAAGTAAAAATTAAAAATCAGTAGGATGATTTTCTTAAAATAATGGAGAGGAGAGAATTTCTCAACTATTTTTCTTTTATTGTCTCTGCCAGAAAAAAATCACTATCAGATGAGAAAGAATAAAATTAAAAAAAAATTTTTTTAAAGGAAATTTAAACTCATGATATGTAGGGGGATGGTAATAGACTGCCTTGCTGCTCTCACAGAGTTCAAGTCATCAATTTCTAAAGAACTCTATGCTAAATGTGATGGATGAACCAATTTCAAGGATCATTGGAAGATTGGCGAACATCAGAAAAATATATTTCAGTTGTAAATTCTAAACCATAAGCATCAGTATGTGTGTGTGTGTGTGTGTGTGTGTGTGTGTGTGTGTGTGTGTGTGTTATGCAACTCAAAAATACAGGTAATATATTGTAATTATAATTTACATATGCAACTGTATGATAAGCTACAATTTCGCAAAAAATATAAGAATTCTTTACAATTAATTCTTTTGTTTTTGACAGTATTTTGGTAATGACAAATAAACATTTACAAAACTAGAATAAATTATTTCTGGATAATACCAAAGTGACTAGGATTTTCTTCCTATACTTCTGTTTCTTGGTTTTTTTAATACTTAATAAAAGTATCTCTCTCTCTCTCTCTCTCTCTCTCTCTCTCTCTCTCTCTCTCTCTCATACATACTCTCTCTTTTTGCCTCTCTCTATATATAGATATATAGATAGACATATAGATGTTTATATGTATGCATATACATATACATGTATGTACACATATATACATATTTATGCATATATCAGTGCATATATATACACACACACACACACACACACACACATACATACATACATACAATAGAATCCTTATTAAGAAGAGACTGGGAAAGGATCTCCAGCATTTAAGAAAAATGGAAAATGTGATCATTTTCAATCAAGGAAAAAGAGTAGAATCTACAAAATGTAGGATAGTTAATTTGTATTTGATTTATGCAGAAATGTGGAATTGGAAGGGAGTTTAAAGATTAAATGTCCTAATCCCATCTGCTTGCAGATGTGAACCGAAGCCCAGACAGATTAAGTGAATTTTCCAAGATCACATAAGTATTAAATGGCAGACATGAAATTTAAAGGCAAGTCCATTGATTCCACCTCAGTGTTTTTTCTAATGAGATAAGAGACTATTACTAGAACAGTATTTTCTAGGAAGCTGAATCAATTCATCAACATTGTTAGTACCAAGCTATATTTCAAAATAAAGGACTAGTCCAAAGTCACATCAGACTCAGATTATTGAATAACTTAAAAATCAGACTCAGCTGATTTTGACTGATGTGCCTCAGCCCACTTGCTATTGAACTTATGGAACAGAAAGTTTAAATAATCTATGGCATGGACACTAAATTCAGGATGCAAGATTAACTAGTTAGAATTTAGGTGGTAATACTCCTTATACAGATGTGGCTCCTGTTTTTGTGTCTGCATTTTGAAATGTGGTGTCAAAAACAATTTTGGATGAGCATATATTATAGGTCTGCCCCTCACTTTTCAAAAAAAAATAGTAGCTCCCTACTCTCTGAGGTCTATAGGTAAGTGTAAAATGCTTTCTTTGGGCTTTTCCACCGTCTCACAACCCTTTTTGCAAAATAGACACTACTTCCCATGACCAAATATTCCCTGGAAGATTTCATAATGGGACTATCCTGGAAGTAGAGACTTTCTATCTTATTCTCATGTCATTAAAACGATTTAGGAATCCAGGTCAGGAAAAAGCTTTTTTCCCCCAAAATTTATTTTATTTAAAGAAACAGAATGAGAAAAAAGAAAAACAGAAAAGGAATACAAAACAAAATGAAACAAAAGAAAAGAGAACATTGTCATACTCAACAGAACATCAGAGAGGATTCAAAATATATAACAACAAAGACCAGATCAAGAAATATATATACATATATGTATGAAATTATATTCACGAGTATCCATCTTTTCTTTGCTTCCTTGTAAATTGTTCTTTTGTTCGTTGCTGCACATCCTCCTTTCATCCCCCCCCCCCAAACAGGCTATAATTAAAAAAGAATATATTTATATATACATATGTAGACATACACATACATACCCCCCAAACATAGACACACATATTTTTCTTACCCTTGCTGTCTCTTTGCTTTAATTCTGCCTCTAACTTGCTTTCCTGTTGGAATACATGGGAGCCACCTGACAGTGGCTCTTAGAGATCCAACTCAGAATGGATCTCCTCTTATGAGAGGATGATACAAGGAGACTGAAAGACAGTTGCATTGTCTGACCCTCTCCCCTCTTTCCCCTGCCTCCAATTTATGTCCTTCCCAGTCCGCAACACCTGTGTCAGCAAAGACTGCCCTGGAACTCCTTCAGATGCTATGATCCACAGCTATGGAGGCTCTCAGAGAATTGACCTTTCCCTCAACACTTTCCTATTACTCACCCACCAATAACCTGTGGATCCCTCTCGTCATCTTCCTTCACCCTTTGCTTTCCTGCCTATCCCTCCCCCCTTTTTCCTTATAGATTTTGGAGGACGCTATACCCTTCATGTTATATATGTAGTGTTGCCTATTTAATCCATTCCTGATATAAATTTTCAGAACTACGAGCCCTCTCCCCTCCAATGCCCCTATTCTTCCTCTGCATCTCAGTTGTTTGACATAATTACTATTTTTATCTTAACTCTGCCCCAATCTGTTTTGAGCAATATGTGAAATATGTGAAAGGAGGATGTGTTTCAATCTTTAAACATATGCTATACATTTCCCATGTTAAAAAAAATGAAAAAAACATAAGCAATTTGTCCATGTTTAGTTTCTTGAAATTGCTTTTTGAAATTGACTCTTATATGTTAAATTTTCTATTATGTTCAGGTTTGATTGATAGAAAGTCCTGAAAATCTGCAAGTTCATTGAATGTCTATTTTTTCTCATTCAATATTATGGGTAATTTTTGTGGATATGATTTTTTTTTTGGCTGTAGGCCCAGTTCTTTTGCTTTGGTAGATAGAATTCCAGGACCTGCAGTCTTTTATTGTGGCTGCTGATAAATCCTGTACAATTCTAATTGTAGTTCCATAGTATTCGGATTGTTTTTTTCTTGCTTCTTGCAATATTTTCTCTTTGACCTGGGGATTTTAAAATTTGTCAAAAATATTCCTATGTGTTTTCTTCAAAGGATCTTGTTGAGGTGGTACTTATTGGATTTTTTCTATTAATAATTTCCCCTAATGTTTTCCCACTCCAGGACAATTTTCTTAAATTATTTCTTGCATGATTGTGTCAAAATCCTTTTTTTTTGGTCACAACTTTCAGGTAATCCAATTGTTCTTATATTTTCTCATCTTGAACATATTCTTCAGATCTATCATATTTCACATTCTGTTCTATTTTTTCATTCTTCATAATTTGTTTTGTTATTTTTTCGTCTCTCCTAGCTTCACTTGCTTCCCCTCTCCCACATCTAATTTTCAAATATTTATTTTCATCTTTGAGACTCTATATCTCTTTTTTAGTTGGTTATTTTTTCCATAATCTTGTTTTTCTTTGATTTTTTTATTTGTTTGTTTTCTCAATGTCTCTCATTTAACTTTTTAATTTTTTTAAAGTTATTCAATAAATTCTCTCTGGGCTGCGAACCATCTCATGTTACTCTTTGGGGTGGAAGCTTTTTTTTTTTACTTCAGTGTCCTCCTCAGAAGATGAACCCCGATCTTCCCTGTTCCCATACTATATTTCTATGGTGAGGTTGGTTCTTCTTTGTTGATTCTTTTTTTTTTTTTTTTTAACAAAAGGCCTAAGCATCTTTAATCATGGGATGGGATGATGGTACTTCAAGCTTCCTTTCAGTTAGCCACTCTGAGCAGGAACCCCAAACCAAGAGCTCCACCCTCCTTCCAGTGCCCACATCCCTGCCCTGCTGCCTCTTCATTCCCAGGGTGCTGGCTCCTTCTCTCCCCAGGACTGTGTCTCTGCAACACAGCTGGGCCTGGCATTTCTAATCAATCGAGGTTCCCACATTCTTCCTGGATTCAAACCCCAAATAGTCCAGAAGGTAGAAAATCTCTGTGGTTCCCAGTTCCCACTGAGACCCCAGACACATCCAGACTACCCTAGGGCTCCCCAAATGGTATTTTTACTGAGCTAGCCCAAAGATGTTTGCACTTCATACTGGATAATACCAGGCCAAGCTTTTTTTCAGATCTTCTAGGATTGTATCAGAAGGACTCCTGTTCTGCCCTATCTTTATGATTTTTCACAAGTCTATATTTGCCCTAAGGCATAAATTTGTTTAATTTGTGGAATTTACCAACTTACTCAACCATTTTTCCCGACTCTTCCCTCAAGAAAAAAAAAAAAAAACTTTTGAATAAACATACAAAATTCTTATGTGTTGCCTATGTTTCTAAATTTGATTCCCCTTAATGTACCTTGAGAAAATATCAAATACTTTTCCAGGATCCCAAGCAAATATTATCTAAAGGGATATGTATGCTGTTACTCTTTTTGCTATCATAATTTGTTAGAATCTCATGAATTGTCTTCATAATTTGGGCAAGAATCTTTTTTTTCTCCCAAGTATTGTAGTACCCCTTTGGAGTGATAATTCTCTATCTGGTTTGCAATCATGACAAATGTCTAGTATTCTCTTCATTATTTCAAATAGTTATCAAAATCATCTTGTTGCAACTCCTTCAAAATAGAGTACTGAAAAATTGTGGTTTTTAACTTGATGGACTGTGTATCATATGATCAATAATTTCAATCCCAAGTCTCTGAATGACAAAAATAACCAGAGCTAGTTTGAGTCACTGATCACAAAATTGCTTGGTCTTCTCTTAACTGCCATCCTTCTCTAAAGAAATAGCTTAAAATGTGATCAAATACTGAGATTTTAAGTCTTCTTGTTGACACAGAGGGCCATTTCTGTGGTTGATATTTTGGGGTATTTTCTTAAACTTCTGGGCAGTTTTCTTTAAAATGATTCATTTAAAGTCAACTTCAAGGATTGGTTGATTTTGAAATGTAGATTTAGAAAAGGTTTCATGGAAATGTCATTAATTAAATTCATAATAATCTCCATTGGCCTTGACTGTCTTTAATATAATCATAATATAATAAGACATATTGCATATCTCTTCCAGGAGTTCAAAGCTATTCTCTCGTATATACTCAGATGCTGCGGTGAACTTTTGTATAAAGCATTTAACTCATATGGATTTGGGGAGGAAATCTTTTTTTTTTTAATTTTGCTCAAAATTAATTAGATTTCCATCTTCTTGGAATCATTGACTAGATCATCCTTATTCTCGGATCTCTGCCAAAGTCAAGCTGAACAATACAAATTCCCCATGTAGTGAGGTCAGTAAGTGCTACCAAAGATATGCCCCATTCCACATCTTTTCATATTCTTTTTCAAAGTCTTTATTATAATCTCTAGGAATGCATCAATTTTTTCTGCAGTTTTAGGAATATAATCATGAAATACCTCTAGCTTTTGTTTGTTTCATACTTACTTGTTAAAAGTCCTTGTAAGATCATTTTTGACACCTTCTGTACCTCTGAAAAAATTCTTCTTAGCATATTTCAATCAAGTGGACAGTTATGTGTTCACTATCAAAACATTGTATTAAAAGCCTCACAACATAATTACTCCCTTCCTGAGTTTTTCTCCATCTTCAATTTCCAAGACATTCATAGCTCGTTTTTCTGGTGACTGATTTTGAATGGCTGTTTCTAACATAGATAGCCAAAGTTGCATTTCTCTGCAGAATTTTCACTCCCTGTATAATGCAAGGCCAACTGGTTGTAAGCATCAGCTACAAGGCCGTTTCTAAAGCTAAAGGTGAAGTGTTCATGTTTCATAGCATCCCTTTAGCTCTTTACCCCTTTGCTAAAAACAGATTTTTGTAGATTTCCTCCTAGGAGAGGGATTTTATTTAAGATCAAAGAGATGGGATTTCAGCTCAGCATTCATTTCAGTGTAAGCAGAGCTCACTGCAGCCATTGGAGGACCCCATGATATAGATCAGAGATTTACCATGAGTTCCCTTATGTAATTATTATTGTTATAATAAATATAATTGATTATTAATATAAATGTGTTCATAATAGGTAAAAAATAATGTATAATTATTAAGTAATTGATATTATAATTATTAATATTATCATCTATAATATCAGGAAATATCAATCTCTTGTCATTTCTCTCCATTTTGGATGCATCTTTCATCATTTCATTCAACTGCTTTAGGAAGTGGTCCCTGTCTCTTATATTTTGTTTGTGAACAGACACATCACTGACATTCTGGTGTACCAATTGGTAGCTGCATTTATGCCCAATTTCTCCCATCCTCATGACAGCATGGACCAGAATCTGCAGAGCATCTTTCATCTTCTTAGAGTTCTCTATGGCCACATGGCAGAATCTGCCCTTTTAGTTTTTCCCTTACCTGACATTTATGGTCTTCTAGCTATATTCCTGGAGATGGACTCCATCTACATAGACCATCCATTTTTGTCACTGTTTTCCACATCTCCTCTTGGAGTGGTATCATTTCTTTCTTATACATTGAACATCTGTTATTTCTTTGGTGATTTCCTTAGCCAACATTTGTCCTTTCTGTCATTGAACCTATTCTCATAAACCAGAATGTGCAATTCACATACTGTGGGAGCCACATTTCCTTCCTCCCTCCCTCCCTCCCTTTCTTCCTTCCTTCCTTCCTTCATTTATTCTTCCTTCCTTCCATCTTTCTTTACTTCATTCCTTCTTTCCTTCCTTCCTTCTTTCCTTCTTTCCTCCCTCCCTTATTTTCTTCCTTCCTTTCTTCTTCCTTCCTTGCTTCTTCCTTCCCTTTTCCCCTCTCTTCTTTCCTGCCTTCCTCCTTCCTTCCTTCTTTCCTTCTTCCTTCCTTTTCTCCCTTCCTTTCTTCTTCCTTCCTCCCTCCCCTCCCTCTTTCCCTTACTGCTTCCATCCCTCCCTTTCTTTCTTCTTCCTTCCTTTTGTTCTTTCCTCCTTTTTCCTTCCTTCTTCCTTCCTTCCTTCCAATAGTTTTTTCCCTTCCCTCTTTTTCTCTCTCTGTCCACATAGGGTATTATACCCTTACCTAAAAATGCTCTTAAAAGCATTTTTTTTATTTTTGCACCTCTGAACCCTCTCAAGTTATCTTGGGATTTACTGGCTAGATTTCTTTCTTAAGGACCAGACCTTTAAATGAAAACCAATTTAATTCTAACTGGCCACTAATAGGTTCTAGACCAAGTCCCATTTGGTCATTGTTTGGGTCCTGATTGACTCAGATTAAAAGTAAATGGCAGTCAATTCTGCTTTGATCAGAAACCCTGAGGGTCTTCCCCTCCCAGATTCATTTATTCATTCATTTAGCTTTTTTTTTAGACTTAGCTAAAGAGGAGATTCTTTGCCTCAGTGGCTACCTTGCCTTAATCACGGAATGGATGTGGTCTCAGTCAAACTGAGACCTACTGAAGACCTAGCTTAACAAGGGTCATCTTCAGTGATCTTGATCTATATTTTGCCACTGGACCCCAATGGCTTTGGAGGTCTTTGCCCAGCTCTCCCTCATTTAAATCCAATTCCCTTTCATATCATGGCAATACCTTTCTGATGTCCATGGTCCTTCTCAACACAAACAGCATCCTTCAGTAGACACTTCTAAAAAGAAATTCCTTTCTGCAGGAGTGTTTATCAAAGAGTGCATTTTATACACAAATTGAACTGTTTATATTGCCATCTTTGAATAAGATGCATTTTTTTAGTGGAGGAATTTGATTGTTTAGATATGCTGAGGTCTCCTGAGACCTGCATGCCTGAGATGAAATAATACTGGTTAGAGGATTCCTTTAAATATGTTATAAGAATCTATCATCTCTCCTAAAAATCTTCAACAAATATGAAAAGTACTGAGGAGATTTGGGTTAAGAAACTAAATTGTTTCTGATAAAATCTCAAGTCTCCCTGCAGTTGGTAAATGCCATAGATTATGGAAAACATATTTAAATTATCTTTGCCTCCTAGGAAGTACCAGGAAATTTCTACCAACCCATCTGAGATTTTCTAAGGAACATTCCCAGATGGTGTATTCCAATAAAGAAAGAAATTTTGTCACTGTTGGAAAGGGCTGAAAATTATATTAAGAAATAGGAACTTAGTATCTTCCCTTCCCTAACAGATATGACAGGAGGGGGATCTGCAGTAGGCTCTCCTCACACACAGCCCTGGAGATCCTTCAATGAGCTTGGATGCTTCTTCACAACGTCCCACAGCACCCACAGTAGGAAGATATAAGGATTTTTCAGGATTAGGCCATAGCAAAGGGAAGGCAAACTGGCACAGGGGTATCTTTAACGAGGTTGGTTATTCTATAAAACTCTCTGAAAAAATCAGTACTATGGACAGGAATCCATGGGGATTTATATTATTTATCCCTATCCTTGGGACTGAGAATGTGACTTGCCCCACACCAATGATTATATCTTTATTTACTTATTTGTTTTATTTATTTATTTTTGGTTAGACAATTGTGGAATTGTGTGTGAGTTGTCGAGGATTACTCAACTAAGAAAGTGTTTAAAACTGGACTTGAACTCAGGCCCTACTGACTCCAGAGCTGATACTCTATCCACTGCACGATCTAATTGTTCTCAATGATTATATTTCTAGCTGCAGAATTCAGAGCCAGTATCTTCCTTAGAAAACTCCAAGATAAGAGGGCTAGTGTCTTTGGAGCTTCCATATACAGAGTCAGCATTGATTTGATATATGTACTTTAGGCCAATCAGGCTCCATTTGTAACAAGGATAGAACCTTCTGAAATAATATCTTTTGATCTAAAACAAAAACAAAGAAAATGAACAGTGTCAGTACTGTGAAAAATAGACAGTCTACCATTTTCTTAAGCAATATATGATTGAAAAGAGATAGAAATACTGCCTTCAAGTCAATGATTCAGAGGATTCTTGGGACCCAAAACCATGGTGATAGATTGTTCTTGCCCGAACCTCTTTTTTCCCCATGTATGATGCTCAACAATCCTTATTCTCTATTCCCACAATACTGATCTTGTTTTACACACTTCAGAGTTTCCAGACAGTCCTAGTTTACCAAGGAGATTTCAGTAATAGATTATCTCATATGAATACACTTTTTTTTTAATGCTCATTATTTTACAGGATCATTACCAGTTCTCCTGTCCTTTTCTCTGTTCATAAAATATGAGGTACTCCTTATTAAGGCTCCTCCTTCTACCTATCACTTTTATCTCATTCCATCTCAACTTTTCTGGATTCTCTCTTCAAAATTTACACAGCAGTTAGAAAACTTCCCAAAACTTGTGAAACCAGATGACTAATCAATTCTGACATTTTATACATATAAACTAATACCATCCATAGAAATTTCAGGGTATTACTAGACTATGATACCCTTTCCAAAAAATTGAAGCCCACAGGATACAGATGACATTTTCTTCACTTAGCAATTCAAAGGAAAAGGTCTTCAGAGATAAAAGTTACTCTGGGAAAGAGATGAGGTACTTGAGAAGATGGCAATTGAGTACAGACTTTGGATTTCTAGATCTTGATTTAAAATAAAGCTATGACAAACTTCTATAGAATGATAGATTAGACTGAACAAATACTCATATTAATGTATTTGCCTAGAATTTTCTGTTATCTATCTATTATCTAGATCTGTCTCTCTGTCTCTGTCTTTGTCTGTCTCTATCTGTCTGTATCTCTGCCTCCCTCTCTCTCTTTCATTCCTTTTCTCCCTCTCCCTCCCTCCCTGCTTCCTTCCTCTTCCTCTCTCTCTCTCTCTCTCTCTCTCTCTTTCTCTCTCTCTCTTTCTCTCTCTCTTTTTCTCTTTTTCTCTCTCCCCCCAAAAATAGAGTCATTAGTAATTTCTATATTTGAATTAATGATAGTTTCATCTTTCATGAGTTAAAAAAATGAGAAAATTTCTATTCTGGATTGCTTTCTTATCAAAAAAGAAAGACTTGACTGCTAGGATAGAAATGATGGAAACATTCAGGGGAAGTGTTGACTCAGAATTTTTTGAAAGAAAAGAAAAATAAACCTATGTATTGTTTGATATGTACTTTAGACCCAAGGAAAGCAGAAAAGGTTTAGAAAATGATTGATATTAATGATGCTAACCATACTTAGCATTTATAAAACTCTTTAAGGTTTGCAAAGTGCTTTACAAATATTCCCTTATTTTATCCTTGCATTAACCCTGGGAGGCAGGTGCTGCCAGGTTGCCTATAAATGTTAACTAAGGATTATAGATTTAGAACTCAAAGGAGCTGTTCTTCAAGGATCTGTCCTTGAGCTTTTCTCCTCTCTCTTTATAATTCTTTCTCTGCTAGCTCATTACTTACAAAGCTTCATTTGATATTGCCATGAAGATTATGTACAAAATCCTCTATCTCTAACCTTGACTTCTTTTCTGTGATTCAGATCTATATTTCATACTGCCTATATCAAAAAGTCAATTAATCAACAAACCAATATAATTGAAATAAGTTTAACGTCAAGAGGATAGGGAAGGCAAAAAATTACCTGGATACATCTTATATTCAGATACTTTTCTGGAATGGCATATAAAATGAATACCATATGAAAAGAAAATTTCCTCTGGCAAGCAATATCCAGGAATTGGAATAAAACAAGAAGGAGCCCATGTGATGAAGATCACTGGTGGCAGAAAGAAAAATAATGTTGTCATTGAGGAATACTGCAGACCACTTTCACAAAATGAGGAAATTGATGAGGAATTTATAAAACTCCCTATCATATATAAATCTCTGCTTTAAGACTTTCTACATCACTTGTACTTATGAAACATTTTGCATATTAGTTCTATTTTTGCTTCATGACCCTACTAGACAATAAGATTATAACAGGTGTCTTATCTAAAAACTGAGTTGTCCCTAATGTCTGAAAAGTTGCTCTGGATAGAGTAGATATTCAATAAAATATGTGGAAGAAATCCTATGTAGGGGAGATGAAAGCTGCTGATACAAAGATGTTTTTAAATAATAAAAGTCATTATTTCTTTGCTTAATTTTTTCTCTTTCCTAAGTTTCTTGCAGATTCTGTTTCCATCTCTCCTAGAGAACTTATAAATTCAAGGTGTCCATGATATATTTTCTTTGAGGTATCAGAACCAATGGTCTAGCCATAGCCAACAATCCACAAGTTAATAAATTTGCCAAGGATAAATCCCAGAAATATTCTATTAACACTTTCAAGTAGATTCTGAATGACTACACTTTGGACCCAGTCTTTCAGTTAGATCTAATTCCACCTGGATTTGTATATTCCTTCCAATATAGGAAAATGGAATAAGAACCTTTTTTGAATGCTTTGTTAAAATCTAGCTAAAAATACCTATGTTATTTTTCTGAATCTTCTCCATTAACCTGATCTAAAATGTAAATGAGGCTTGTCTGACACTATTTTTAATCTTTTAATTTTCAAAAGTTTATTAAACCCTCATTAAGAACTAGGGATACATTTTTAAAAGTTCATTTTAAGTAAGTTATTAGAGACGAAAACACTTGCATATATAAACAGATGCAGATTATATTTTAAAAAGTAAATCCAATGAAATTTAGGTGGAAAATAGCTGAGATCAATAGGAAAGATCTTATCTAGAAAGTGATATTTGAGCTGTGCATTGAAACCAGAGATCCTAAGAGTTAGAGTAGAAGAAGGATATTGTTGTTCTATAAGAAATAATCAGCAGACATCCAGGGAAAGAACTCTGGGAGATGACTATGAGCCACTACATAGAATTCCCAACCCCTCTATTTTTGTCCGCCTGCATTTTTGATTTCCTTCACAGGCTAATTGTACACTATTTCAAAGTCTGACTCTTTTAATACAGCAAAATAGCTGTTTGGACATGTACACATAATTGTATTTAACTTATACTTTAACATATTTAACATGTATTGGTCAACCTGCCATCTGGGAGAAGGGGTGGGAAGGAGGGAAAAAGTGGAACAAAAGGTTTTACAATTGTCAATGCTGAAAAAGTACCCATGCATATATCTTGTAAATAAAAAGCTATAATACTAAAAAGAAACAATCAGCAGGATGATTTCAGAGAGGCCTGGAGAGTCTTACATGAACGGATGCTGAGTGAAATGAGCAGGACCAGGAGATCATTATATATGCAACAACAAGATTATACAATGATCAATTCTGATGGATGTGGCTCTTTTCAACAATGAGGTGATTCAGACCAGTTACACTTGTGATGATGAGAGTATACCCAGAGAGAGTACTATGGGAACTGAGTATAGATCACAACATAACATTCTCACTCTTTTTATTGTTTGCATTTTATTTTCTTTCTTATATTTTTCCTTTTTTGATCCAATTTTTTTTTTATACAGCAAGATAATTATATAAAAATGTATGCATATATTGGATTTAATATATTTTACCATGTTTAACATATATTGAATTACTTGCCATCTAAGAGAGTAGATGGGAAACGAGAGGGAAATTGGAACACAAAGTTTTGCAAGGTCTAATTGTTGAAAAATTATCTTGCATATGTTTTGAAAATAAAAAGCTCTAATTACAAAAAAAGAAGAGGTGACAAGAATACACAGAATAATTATGTGTTCTTGACATCAGTGATAATCACAATGGTGGGATTACTTAAGTCAGACATTCTGGAAGATGAAGTTTTGGACTTTAGGAAACATTGCTAACTAAGCCTAGTGGAGATGATGGAACTCCAGCTGAACTATTTTAAATCTTAAAAGTTTATGTTGTTAAAATACTGCCCTTAATGTGTTAGAAAATTTGGAAAACTTAACAGTAGTCACTGGATTTGGAAAAGATTAATTTGTACCCTAATCCTAAAGAAAAGCAATGTCAAAGATATTCAAATTACTGAACAGTTGTGCTCATTTCAAATGCCAACAAGGTCATGCTTAAAATTCTACATGCTACATTTCAGCAATCTGTAAACTGAGAATTACTAGTACAGCAAGTTGGTTTTTAAAAGGCTGAAAAACTAGAGACCAAATTGTCAATAATTATGAAGAAAGCAAGAGAGTTACATAAAAAATTAACAAACATAATAAACCAAACATCTACTGTTTCTTAACTGATTACTTTAAAGCCTTTGATTTTGCATCACAAGAAAATATGGCAAATCCTCAAAGAAATAGGAGTAGCAGATCATCTTACATGTCTCTTGAGGAATCTGTATGCATGTCAAGAAGCAACAGTTAAAACTGAACATAGAAAAACCGATTGTTTTAAGATTGGAAAAGGAGTACAACAAGGCTGTATGTTGTCACCTTATTTATTCAACATATATATCCATCTTATGTCATCATTATTGCAAAATGAGAATAATTCAAGCAAAATGTCAGGCTGGATAAACCAAAGCCTGGAAATAAGTTTGCTGTGAATAATATCAGTGATCAGATATGCAGAGGATACCACTGTGATGGGAGTATTAGCTATAAATTATTTAAGAAGTCTTTTGAAGAAGGTGAATAATGAAAAGTGTAAAAGCTTGTCTGAAACAGCATTTTTTAAAAATCTAAGATCAAGACTACTGGTCTCATCATTTCTTGGCAAATAGAGAAAGAAAAACTATAAACAATCTCAGAATTTATATTCTTAGTTCAAAGATCTTTCAGACAGCAACTATAGCCATAAAATTAAAAGTCACTCGTCCTTGGAAGGAAAGCTGTGGGAAATCTGGATACCTTCTTGCTGACAAAGATATCCATAGTCAAAGCTATGATTTTTCCAGTAGCAATATATGGTTGTGAGAGTTAGACCATAAAAAAGTTGAGCTTTATAGAATCAGTACTTTTTAATTGTGGAAATGAAGAATTTTGATCTCTTGGACAGGAAAGAGATCAAATCAATCACTACTTAAGAAATTAATGATACTATTGACTGGGAGGTCAAGTGACAAAGCTGAAATATTTTGACCATATAATGAGAAAATGGGGATTTATTAGAATTGATACTGATGCTTTGGAAATATTGAAGGCAAAAGAAGGGAATGGCAGAGGACAGAATGGATAGATAGTCATGGAAGCAATAAACATGAGCTTGGACAGTCTTTGACTAGTGTAGGATAAAAGAACCTGACATACTATGATTCATGGTGTTATGAAGAGTTGAACTGAACAAATGATCAACAACAACTCATTGGTGAACTATTATTTGCTCAAAGTTCCTAATTTTTTCTTAAATTTATATTTTTCCTCCAAAATGCATAAACTTTTTGAGGTCAGGGATTATAAAGTTTGCATTGAGTGGGGGAAATCTCTCTCTTCCTTTCTCTCTCTCACATACATTCTTTCTCAATGGGCTTATAACATATATTTAGAACTGGAAAAAATATTAAAATTGCCATCTGATCCAACCACTAAATTTTAAATTGCAAACAGTGAGGTCCAATGAAGTTTAAAGATTTGACCAATTATGTTCACAAAGGTGACAAGGCAGAATTTGAACCAAGATCTTCTGACACTAAATCTAATGATGTTTTTATAAAACCATATTGATAATGATATAGTATTAAATTATTTTTGAGCCTTATTATAAGAAAAAAAACTACTTTGAAACTTGCTAATAGGATTAATGCTAAAATCTGGAAAGGCCACTATAATCCTATCTGGTCCAACATACACAGTTGATGTATTCTATTGTCTCCTCTCATCAGATCAAATCAAGAAAATTTTATTCAACTTTTGGTGTCTTACACAAAGAAGACATACATAAACTGAAGTAGAACAACCAAGTTGGGAAAGGTATAAAGTTAATGACATTTCAAGAGGAGCAGGAAGAAGTGTTTAACCTAACGCTATATTCTCTCTATGAATCCAAATCCATCATGCTGATCTCAAGGTATTTTCCCATTATGTGAAATGGGACAATTTAGGAAGTCTTTCAGCAAAAGTTAGTTTATTTGGGAGGTATGATATAGAGGAGATTCTGATTAGTTATGAATTAGACCCATTGGTCATGAAGATCCATTCATAGGCTAGCATTCTCCTAACTTTTCATCCTTTTATGGGATAGGATCACAAAAAGCTAAGGAATATATCTGAATTCTCTGAGGTATCCTAATCCATTTTGTCCCAGATTCAGAAAATGTCCAAACCATTATTTTGCTGTAAAAAAAGAATCGGACTCTGAAATATTATACAGTTAGCCTGTGAAGGAAATAAAAAATGCAAGCAGGCAAAAATAGAGGGATTGGGAATTCGATGTAATGGTTCTTAGTCATCTCCCAGTGTTCTTTAGCTGGGTGTAGGTTCAGTTCATTACTGCTCCATTAGAACTGATTTGGTTCATCTCATTGATGAAGATGGCCAGGTCCACCAGAATTGATCATCATATAGTATTGTTGTTGAAGTATATAATGATCTCCTGGCCCTGCCTATTTCACTCAGCATCAGTTCATGTAAGTCTCTCCAGGTCTTTCTGAAATCATCCTGCTGGTCCTTTCTTATAGAACAATAATATTCCATAACATGTATATACCACAATTTATCCAGCCATTCTCCAACTGATGGGCATCCATTCATTTTCCAGCTTCTGGCCACTACAAACAGGGCTACCACAAACATTTTGGCACATACAGGTCCCTTTCCCTTCTTTAGTATCTCTTTGGGATATAAGTCCAATAGTAGCACTGCTGGATCAAAGGGTATGCACAGTTTGATAACTTGTTGAGCATAGTTCTAAATTGCTCTCCAAAATGGCTGGATGTATTCACAATTCCACCAACAATGTATGAGTGTCCAAGTTTTCCCACATCCCCTCCAACATTCCTCATTGTTTTTTCCTGTCATTCTAGCCATAGACTTATTTTTGTGAATTCAAATTTAGCCTCTGACACTTAGTAGCTGTGTGACCTTGATCAAGTCACTTAACCCTGATTGCTTCAGTTTCCTCATTTGTGAAAAGATCTGGAGAAAGAAATGGCAAACCACTACAATATCTTTGCCAAGAAAACTCTAAATGGGATCATGAAGAGTCAGATAAAACTGAAAATAACTGAACAATAACAACAGGAGTTTATTGGAATGAAGAGCAATGAAGTGATTCAACCTGAGATTTAAAATACTTTGATGGTTGACTAGATGACATGGAGGATGGAAAGACTTTTGACAGACCTGTTCTTATCCTTTGACCATTTATCATTTGGAGAATGGCTTTTATTTCTATAAATTTGACTCCATTATCTATGGAGTTTGTTTGCGTATCTTTGAGAAATGAAGTCTTTATTAAAGAAACTCACTGCTTTTTTCCACATTAATGATTACAACTATGCATTTTCCTTTACCTTATTCGTCCCTTGTTTGCCCTATTTCTGTTTTTTAATTTGTCCATTCTCAAAAATGTTTTGCTTCTTTGTCTCCCCCAAACTTCCATTCCTTCTATCATCTTTCCCCTCCTTCTCTTATCCCCTTTCCCTCCTACTTTCTTTTATAGGAAAACAGATTTCTATACTCAACTGAGCGTGTATTCATGGCTGCCACAGATTCAGTTGATACAAGGCTAACTCCTGGTTTGATGGGGTTGGGGATGCACTGGGTTCTTCATTTTCCTGAGAAGGGATCCATTCACTTCACCAGACAACTAAAAGGACCATGACATAGCAAAAGGTTTAACACCCTGGGAACAGATCTTTCCTGCAGACCTTCTAAGTTGTTTTGGGCTTGAAAGTTATTTCAGTCTGCCTTTTTCTTGGTTCTGCTGGCCTAGAATTTGTTTAGAGTCATTTACGAAGATATTTGGAGAAGTTTAGGAAAGAGCTCAAGCAAGAGCCTACTTTTATTTCTCCATCTTAACTCTTCCCTTCTTAATGAATTCTTGATGTATTCTGTATCTTTCATAAAGGTATACAATTCTGCCCATTCTAGCAATTCCTTACCTATGAAAAAATGGTCAAATTTTCACTTCCCAGTTACTGATAAAAATTATTCACCAGGGCTCATTTGATACATAACTTATAGATAACTTGGACTTTCTTTTGCATCCTACATTTCTCTAAATAAGTTTTTTCAATGTGGCTAGACACCATGGTTTCGTTCTTATTAATCAGAGCCAAGTGTCCTTTCTGTCATTAAAATCTTTATGTATTTTATGGAATTTCTGAGTCGTTTTCTTAAAAATTTTAAACTTGGAATCTATTTTAAGAATTGGATGATCTTGGAGTATAAAAAGGAAAAATACTAAGGAGATATTGTTCAGTTAGGTAAAATAATTGCTTGCTGTAGAACTCATAATAATCACAATGATTTTTACCTTGTTGTCAACATAATGGCTACATTTATCAAATAATTCTTGAATTTTTTCTTCAAGTAATAGAGATTCTGAGCTAAGATTTTGTTTTCAGCCATTTGAATACAGAATATATAGGCAAAACTATTTTACTATTTTACTCTGTGGCAGGTCAGAATTTCACCAAACCACCAGAAAGTTTACATTATTTTTATTTTTCATACACTCTCTGATGTTCATTCCTTTGCTGTGACTTAGGGTCTTCCAGTGATATGCTTGGGTTTGGCCTAAGCAAGGACAGCCCATTTTCTACTTAGTTCAGTATTTTCTATAACTCTCCTTAAAGAATTATTTATATTTTAGCAGTATTTTTTTAATAGTGGTGAGGAATTGGAAATTGAGTAGATGCCCATCAATTGAGGAATGACTGAATAAGTTACAGTATGTTACTGTAACGAAATATTATTGTTCTATAAGAAATGATGAGCAGGCTAATTTCAGAAAATCCTGAAAATACTTACAATAAACCGATGCTAAGAGAAGTGAGCAGAATCAAGAGGATATTGTATATAGTAACAGCCTGGAATGCTGAAAGCACTTAAAACCCAATCCCAAGGTAAAGGGAATGGTAGACAAAGGAGTTTGTAAAAGTTGACTAAAACAGGAAGAATCAATGAAGATATGGGCTACCCATCCTAAAGGGAAGACATAATAAAGATGACAATTTCATGTCTTGTGTTTCCTCACTCGTACCAAGATTCTTTTATAGTAGTGTCATATTAGCCTTCCCCTTCCCATTTCTCCAAGGCATTACTGTGATATAAAGACATTGTAATCAACTATCATAACAACTTTAGAATCAAGATCATAGTGTATTCCTGGATCTGTAGAAGCTAGATGTATGTCTATTTTCATCGGAAATTAGATCAGCATTAAGTAACATATATTCTTGTGTAGCTCCTATCTTCTCTGCTTCATTGATGAAATTTGGTGCATTGATTTAATATCATCAAATTCTGATATATATTTTTACATAGCTAATATTTTTATGTGATTGCCTATATGAGACTAGTTTTCTTGCTTCATTATGTTAGAAATGTTTCCCTGTTTTAATTTTCCTGTTTCTGTGTAGTTTTCATATCTCTCTTGCAATTAAAATACTTACCATCAAGGCCAAACTGATAGTTTTTTTCCTACAACGTGATTAATTGCTCCTTAATGAAATCATCAGTTTGATTTTCAAGGAGTTCAGTAGAAAAAAGCCAAAGTGATAAGACCTAGCTTAAAATGCTTAAATGATTTGACACCTATTGAAAGTGAGAGATTTGCTAAGTTAATTGTCCAGACATAGGAAACAAAAAAGCTCTTTAGGGGTTTGTTTTAATTAACTGTATAGATTAGTAGTAAAATGAAGGTTTTTTTTTTGTTTCAGTTTTGTTTTTGAGGCAGGTTGTGGAGGGTTGATATATTATGCCAGATTATTATTCCTTTTTGAAGCTAAAAGTTTAACTTTCAAATTTCTACTTTGAGTTTTGTTTTTGTTTTAATTTTTTAAGGAAAATTAGTCTTATGTTTTCAACCAACAAATGTTGCTGCAAATATTGGAAAAGCAACAGAAGTAGGAAATGAATTACATACCTATAAATATATATGTATGATAGTTATGCAAAAGCCAAATATGAAACAAGCAGGAATGCCTCTGTTAAGCAATTCAAAATTAAGAGTCTCTGCCACTTGAGTTTGTTATAATGTATAACTATTTTTTTTAAGTTTTATTCCCAAGTGGCAGTAATTTGTAAGGCACTCAACTTGGAGTTAGGAACATCCCAGGTTCAAAACTTTCTTCAGGTATTCACTGGAGACATCTCTCTGCCTTAGTTTCCTTGGTTGTAAAATGAGGGATTTATACTCCATTGCTTCTAAGGTATCAAATGTGCAGTTATATTTTTGCTTGGAAGGAAGATGGTAGGAGCAGAGAGAGATATTCAAGTGGAGCTAGCTATCCAGAGCAGGTAAATGAAGTACCAGCTACATGAGTGGGAGCTGAGTCAGAGAGATAGTGGATTTCCCCTTAACTATAAAAGCAAACAACTGAGGTTCTCATTTTACCTACTAAAAACTTAGTGGTCAACCATTTATTCAGGGTCTGTTAGGGTCAAGACACCATTTAGAGGGGAATGAGTCCTTAGAAACTGGCAGAAAGAATTATATTTTATATATATATATATATATATATATATATATATATCTCTTTAGCACAAATTACTTCAAGATCAGTGATAGGATTATAAGATTGTGTGTTAAGAACCTTGGGCGTGAACCTTCCTTTGTTATTCGAGTTTTATTCAGAACTGATTTTGTGAGCAGTAGATACCCCCCACACATATACATATAACTGACAAATGTCTATTTAAAATTTTATACATGCACCCACTGAGTGTTGGGTGACATACTTTCATATAACAAAGGTGTAAAAGAATGAGGAGAGAGGAAACAAAGGAAGTCTTAGTGGCAAAATCATTCTCCTCCATTACTCATTGAAATTTGGAGTCAGGGAAATATTATGTACATACCCAAATATGTTTCTAGTGCATGAATGTGACAATTAAAATTTATCTTTCTGCTCTCATTTCTTTTTCTTGATTATCACTTTAGCTTGCTTAAAGGCTATGAAACTGGGCAACTTCCCAAGTGAGGAGTATCAATGACCAAAACTATCGTTTAACTACCTCTCCATCTGTAGCTTTTAATTCTAGACTTGGGTAACATTCCATTCTCTATCACAACTTCAGAGCAGTTCAGCACGCTAACTTTTACTTTAATCCAGAAGTGAGATATCCAATAAGTGAAAGGAATGGGACAAAATTAGTTAGAGCATAAGTAAGGGGAAGGGGAGAATAAAGAGTTGATCTGAACAGCATGTTTGAGATAGTACCAATGACAATCAACTTGGAACTATAAGGATATGAAAAAGTTTTTTTTTTGTTTGTTTGTTTGTTTGTTTTGATGCCAGAGATAGGGACAATCAGCATAGCAGCTCAAAATTTTGAGAAAGTTAAATTGTCTTGATAGGGCTGGGTCATCAAAATAAGTCTACTTCTCAGCTCATATAGAGTAAAAAGGGATTATGCAGATGAAAATAATGTAGTTACTAATGAAATTAATGTAGTTTTCACTACGTTAAAATTAAATTTAAAAAGAAAACAATAAATCATTTTTGCTGCTATTGTCTTTTTAAAATTTTTTTAAAAATATAGAGGAATAGGTCCATTCAACTCAGATCCTCCTGATTTCAGAGTTGGTGCTCTATCTATTGCATCAACTAGCTGTCCCTACTCATTTATTGTTAAATGTCATTTTGTTCAACTGAACTGATGATCCTGTTTGTTCACATGCACATATGAATATGCACATTTATATCAGGTGTCTATGTGTTGTGCTCATGTATTCAAGCACAGGATATTTTTCAAATAGCCAAATATCTTTTAAAAACCAGTACAATTTCAACTTTGCCATGAGCCCAAGCACTAAAGTTGTTGCTGCTGTTTTGGGAGGGACGGGTGAGTTATATCATTTAAATCCTATCATTTGGATTCTACCCTTAACAGAGTTTGGAAAAATTCGGTCCATTTGTTTCTGCAACAGGTTGTAAAACTAAGATGCAGAACTGATATCTGGTTCTAAAAGTCAGATTGAACTAATGAAAGACTGATTCAGAATATTTTACCATTTTTATTTCTGCTGTTATTTTAGCTCAGGCTGCTTTCATCCTGTTTTCTACTCAGGGTTTAGAAATAAATGTTACCAGGGGATCATGAACCATTCTGAGTGTTCCACCTGAAAACTACAGCATAATTCTAGTCATCAAAGAGGCTTTGATGAATAGACTGGGGAAAAATCAGTTAGACTTCACAACCAAAACTTCTAGACATCTTTAAACTGAGGTATGAAAATCCTAACTCTGACTTGTAGGGTAGAAGCCCTGAGTGCAAACTTTCTATTTCCTTGGTGAGATTCAGGCAAGTGATTTCTACCTTCACATTTCTTGATATTAGTTTCTTTCTTATGTAGAAAAAAAAAATAATGAAGGAAAATGTGAAGCAATATTGGATTTTGTAGCACATTCAGCTCACAAATTTTACAACATTATGAAAGTGGGAAGGCTCAAGGAAGATAACTGTATAAAAAGTCACTCTAAAATGCCAATACATCAAAGTATTTATCAAAATGGACATCTCTATCAGCAGTAAGTCAAGCAATCTCTCAAACAATTATTAGATCCCACTGTAAGTCAGGCACTGAGATGAATTATTGGACTAAAGTCACAAAAATAATACCTTCTTCCCTCAAGCATCTTACATTTTATCTGTGGGTAACGTCATACACATGAGACAATATGAAGATAATAGAGATGAGGCTGAATCTTCTAATTCATGGCTATAGAACATTTCCTTTATCAATGCAGGGTGAATGACAGTATCAAAGGCCTTGGTCAGAGCTACAGATGTTGTATATAGACCTTTATTCTGCTCCTGGCATTTTTCCTGGAGCTGTCAGGCAGAAACACTATATCAACTGTTCCAAAGCCCCTTCTAAAGCCACACTGGCTCTCAGGTAGATGGTCTTTTTCTAGGTTTAGGGTCAGTCTATTAAGGAGGACTCTAGCAAGGACCTTGCCAACAATGACTAAGAGAGAAACCCCCCCCCACCATGATTGTCACAGGACAATTGATTCCTTTTACCTTTTGTAAAGATGGACAATGGAGGTATCCTTGAACTCCTGGGGCCTAACCTCCTTTTGCCTCATAATCTGGAAAATTTCAGTCAGCTTTTGTATGAGCAATGGACCTCCTACCTTGTAAATCTCAGCTGGAATAAAATCAGCACCCGGTGCTTTACCACATAAAAGTAGCCTAAATATATGAGAGAGAAAAGAGATAAACAGAAAAGACAGAGAGAGTATGAGGCAAACTCTTTTAACTATAAGGGAACAGAAAACTTTTCTATAGGACATGGCTCAAACACTGGGCCTTGAAGAACATCAGAGATCTTAAGAGGTATTTTCTTAATTGCAGGTACATTTTTTTTTCCTTTCTTTATCTCTCTATAGTTCAGAATACTTCTTGGAATATAATAAGCACATAGTAAATTCCTGTAAACTAACTTACTATTGTCCATTCACCAAATATCCAAAGATGTTGACTATTGACAATCACAGAATAAGGATTAATGGAGTCAGAGATACCATGTTGTGTTGAATTTTTACCCCCCTTTTTTTTAATCGGTGAGTTAATGATACCCTCTTCCCACCCAACACATTACAAAAAATGGGAGAATTTGGAAACCGTTAGCAAATCTGATATTAACAAGGAAAACAGAGGACCTGAATACACATAGTAGTAAGCCTACTATTCATGGCTTAAAAAAAAATTTGAAGGAAAGACTTCATCACTGCAATCAGTATAAAATCTCTGTAGTCATTCCCTCAAAAAAAAAAAAATCAGTATTCATATATCAAGTATGTATATTTATGTGTGTATATATATGTATATAAATAATATATGTTTTCTCTTTGCCTTTCAGTATATTTTTAAAATTTTTAAATGCATATAAAATGTGAATAGAATGAAGATGGATTTAAAAAAAAAAACACAATAGGAAATCTATGTTTGTAAAGCTCTAGTAGTCTTGAAATTTACCAAAAAAATGATAAAATTATGCTTTTTCTGAATGATACCTAATAGCATTTTCCAAATTTTCTGATTCAGATAGTTCAGATTCTTTTAGTTTTTACTAACATTGGGAAATCATATTTTTTTTTTACTTAACATCAAAATAGGCACAACTTATAGGAGGAAATGAACCAAAAGAAATAATTGTCAACATATGCAGCATGTATGAAAGTGTTGAAAAAATGAGAATAACATTATCACCTAAATCAGATCCAGAAATTCACTTAGTTAAGATACATCCTTAGATGAATATTTGCAGCATTGGTAAGTCAAATGTAAATGCTAAAATTTGTCATAAGCAATATTGCATACCTAGTTTAATCACCACTGAATAATATCTTTGTGGATAATGATTTTTCTTTAAAAATAAATGACATATTAAAATTCCTGCATATTGTAAAACAATAGATGATAATATATGATGAAGGTGTCAAATTTCTGAAATGCTTTTAATCTGTTTTTTATATAGGCAAAAGTTTCCTGGTTGATTCCATATAACACAGAGCTCATTTATCTCTAAGAATAATAGTTACCCAGAAGGACTCTCCAAGAACAAAAATTCTCAAATTAAAGTCTAAACATGTAATGTTGTATGTACCAAGTTTTTAAATAAACTTAAAAGACTCATCAGAATAGCTGACTAAATTCAAGTAGGAAAGTGTAAGAGGAAATTAAGAAATAAAACCCTTGACCATTGTCACTTTTGATGATCAGTCTTAAAGATAGAATGAGGCCGTGGGGGAAAAGTAGATAGAAGACAGATACCAGACATAATTGAATAATATTAGAAATGAAAGGGGTCTTAGAGATTGTTTAATTCAACTACTTAATTTTACAGATAAGAAAACTGGGACCCAAAGAGGAGAAATTTTTTGTTTGAGATGTGACCTCGAAAAGTAGGGGAAGGAGGAGAAAAATTGGAACAAAAAGTTTTGCAATTGTCAATGCTGAAAAATTACCCATGCATATAATTTGCAAATAAAAAAGCTCAACTTTCAATCCTGAAAAATTACCCATGCACATATCGTGTAAATAAAAAGCTATAATTTTAAAGAAATGAAATCTGCTTTTTATATGTAAAATGCTCAGGAATATTTAAAAATCTGTGCAAATTAACACAGGTAGCAAGTCTCAGACAAGGCTTGAACTCACATCTTTTTGCTTCAAATCTACTGATTTCTAATGCATTTTTACTGCATCATTCTACCCAGAATCTAAAGTTTCTAACTCTGATTTCATTTTTGAATCATAAATAAAATTTCAGTGATTTTCGTCAGTACTCTAAATCAACATCACTGCCTTGGAAAATTTGTTATGGGCCAGAACTTGAAACAAGGTGCTAAGTCAGTAGAATTGAAAGAAACAATAGTTATCTAATTTAGCATGGTTCAGTATGATTGATTTAATCCTACAAGGAGATGTTATGGGTCAGAACTTGAAACAAAGCACTAAGTGAAACTGAGAAGATAATGGTTCAATCTACTTTAGCATTGATTTAATCCTACAACAAATAATGGTTTCCTGGTGATATAATGATTGGTGTATACTCAGTGTGGGGCATATAATGAAAAAGCTCTTGGAGCCAGAAGGAGAACTAGGGAAGACCAGGGAAGTGGTGGCGGTCCTCCTGCCTCCCCCATAGAAACCAAGACATATTCAGGAGGACCTCAAGAAGCTGGCAGAAGCAGAGAAGACAAAGGACTGGTGGCAGGAGCTTAAGCTCTCAGAACCAAGGAGAGAGATGGGCCTCTAAGAAAGCGAACTGGACTGCAGGAAGGGAAACAAGACTTGGAAAGAAATAATAAAGGATTTAGACTTTAATACCTGGCTGCATTTGGGGTGATTACTGAACTGAAAGGAAGGCTGCCTCCAGAAGCCCCCCAAGAAACCTGCTCCCAGAGAATATTACATTTTAGAGAAGAATATTACAAAAATTTCATTAAATCAATCATTTTTCAAGTAACCAATATTTACTGGGCACTGTATAGTATGTAACATTGCATAATTAGCAATAAATCATTACATTTGTAAGTCATTCAATAAATCTGTAATTTTGAATCATTATAATGCATTGACAAATTTATAAAGTACTCATATAAATGGAAGCAACTACTTTGGAGTGAAAGCAACCAGTGACAGTCCAAAAATATCTAGGTTCTGCTTTTTTTCTCAAAAGCAGATTATATGATAGTAGTATTCAGGGCTGAGATCAAATGTTTCTCTTTCTACTTATTATAGAATTGATCTGGGTACACCTTTGAGACCTTGATTGCTAAAACCAGTGAATTCAGCAATGTCCTATCTGCAATTATAGTAAAGAAATGGTTTTAATCCCCTGCCTTCCATTTATATAACTGTAAAAGAGGACTTATCATCGTTTTTGCTGCTTGCCAATTAACCTGTGGTTCTCTCTAATTCCCTGTGTTGTATTACAATTTCTTTTTGTTTACCATTCGCTTCATTAGCCAAGTTATAAAGAATAAAATAGTCAATGCGGAGTCCCCCTCAAAAGGAAACAGAAATCAAATGTTGGCTTTCCAGGTTAAGCTATCTCCTCCTTCCTTCATGTGAATGTAGCAAGAAAGTTAGGCCTGAAACTTTGCTGTTCCTAGTAATTGTCTCATTTCATAGATTTTCTAGGATTTTCTAACTATTACGTTATTAAAAGACAAGAATACATTTTCTTTCCATTTCACCTTCATTTCTTTGCCTTTGTTATTCCACTGTTAGAATTTCCAGAATTATATCAAATTAAATAGGGAAAATATACATCCTTACTTTGCTCATTCATTTTTTGGGGGAATGAGAATTGCTTAGTTATCATGAGAGAAAGATATTCAATAAGGGTAGAGTAGAAATTATATATAGAAATGTATCCTCCTAGCAGGAGAATGTAAAAATGCTGTTTTGTTTTTTGGAGATTTACCACATTTGAAAGCTTGCAGATTTCACATGAATAGGTCTTTTTATGCTCTTAGGTGTCCAGGAAGATGTGTCAGTGCAATCTGCACTTATCAAGAAATGTCTTCATAAAAACTCAGCTTGAGTCCTGCACCAATTCTGTACTAAACAAATACCCAGTTTTGTCATCTTTTAAGAGAAAATTTAATCTAATGAATGGGAGCGATATTCTGTTATATATTATGCCATAGTGTTAAGGTTCTAAGGATCTTCCAGTGCAATTTTCATAGTTTTTAGATTTTGTTTTTTAGTCCATTCAACTCTTTGCTTTTGCTTTATAGGTTAGCTCATTCCATTCACTTTCATAGTTATGAATATTTACTGTGTATTTTGTTCCAATTTTCTTCTGCTTCATCTCTCTTTATCCTGTCTCTTCTTAAAAGTCTGTTTTGCTTCTATCTATCTCTCCTTTAATTTCATCTTTTATTATTCCCCCATATCTATTAACTCTTTCCACTCGTATTTCCCTATTGAATAAGATAAAGTTTCTATACCTGTTTGTATGTGTGTATTTTTTCATTCCTTTTTTGAACCAATTCAGGTGAGAGTGGGGTTCAAACATTGCCAACAACTCTTCTTGTCCCTTCCATTTTAAAAGCTTTTTTGAGCACACCTCTTTTATGTAAAAAAAATTTTGTCTATTCTGTGCTTTCATCTTTTTTCCAGTTTATTCCTCTTTTTTCCATCCCTTCTTTTATTTGGAGATAATCCCAATATAATCAACTCATACTAACATTGTCTGTCAATATAGAATCCTTGTAACTGCCCTAAAAATGATAAATTTCTTAAGAGTTGCATTATCATCTTCCTATATGGGAACATAAACAGTTTAACTTTCATGAGCCCCTTGTGATTACTCTGTCTTGTTTACCTTTTTATGCTTCTCTTTAGTCTTGTGTTTAAATGTCAAACTTTTAGTCACTACTAGTCCTTTCATTGGTTTAAAATCCTCTATTTCGAATATAAACTGCTTGCATTTTTGTTTTTCTTCCCAGGTTATTTATACCTTCTGAATCCAATTCTCCCTGTGCAAAAAGAGAACTGTTTGGTTCTGCACACATATATTGTATCTAGGATATACTGTAACCTATTTAACATGTAAAGGACTGCTTGCCATCTGGGGGAGGGGGTGGAGGGAAGGAGGGGAAAAATCGGAACAGAAGTGAGTGCAAGGGAAAATGTTGTAAAAAATTACCCTGGCATGGGTTCGGTCAATAAAAAGTTATTTAAAAAAATAAAATAAAATAAATAAAAATAAATAAAATCCTCTATTTCACTAAATTCCTATTTTTTCCACAAAGGATTATACTCTTTCTTTTTCTGGACAGATCATTGTTGGTTATAATCCTAGCTCCTTTACCTTAAACAATATATCCCAATACTTTCATTCCTTTAACATGGAAGCCACTAAAATTTCCATGATCCTGACTATATCTCTACAATATATAATATTTTTCATTCTGATTGTTTATAATATTTTTCCCTTAACCTAGTTGCTCTGGAACTTGACTATAATATTTCTGGCAGCTTTCATTTTATTTTTTTCATTTCTATTTTATTATTTGGATTAGGGCAATTTTCCTGTGTAATTTCTTGAAATAGGATATCTAGACTCTTTCTTTGATCATAACTTTCAAGTAGTTAAATAATTATCTCCAGGCAATCAGCTTTCCAGGTCAGCCAGTTTTTCCAATAAGCTATTTCACATTTGCTTCTCTTTTTTTTTCATTCTTTGATTTTGTTTTATTGTTTCTTAATGTCTCATTTGTCATTACCACTTACTCAAATGTAATTTTTAAGGAATAATTTTCTTCAGTAATATTTTTAAAAACCATTTATTGCATTTGGCCTATCCTGCTTTTTAAGGAGTTTCTTCTGAAATATTTGTGACTATTTTAACATTAGACCGTTTTTAAAGGTATTATTTTCTTCAGTATTTTTTCTGCCTCTTTTACTAAGCTGTAGCTGTGAATTCTCTTTTCATAATTTCCTTAATACTTTCACACCTCCCTCCCCAATTTTTCCTCTATCAATCTTATCTCTTTCTTTAACTCTTCCAGGAATTCTTGATTGTGCCTGATTAGCATTTTTCTTTGAATCTTTGGTTGTAACTGGTTTCATATCATTGTCTTCTGAGTATGTGTTTTAGTCTTCCCTGTTATTGTAGCAATTGTTTTTTTTTCTGGTCAAGTTCTTCTGTTGCTATTTGTTGGTTTTCCCAACTATTTCTTCATTTTAATTTTATGTTAAAATTGGGCTCTGTTCATTTGGAAGTACAGAGGCTTTATTTAACCTCAAGCTTCAACCTCAAGGCATTTTCATATTGCTATTTTCAGAGCTAATTCTGGTGTTCTGCAAGTTATGAGTACTTTTAAGATGGTGTAATTCTGGGAGAAGTGCTCTCTTAGTTGCTGCTATCTCGGTCTGTACTCTGCTTTACTAGGGAGACTCCCTTTCCCCTGAAGGTAAATGGGTCTTCTCTTCAACCTGAAATTATGTTCAGGTCTTCTGCTCTCCTGCTTCCACAAATTTTAGTACTCCTCTTTCCCTTTATCCTGAAACTAGGGCCCGTGGTCTTATATGACTACAAGCTCTCTCCCCACTCCAGAACTTAACCCAGAGCTATTATGGGCAATATAATTGCCAAATAATCAAGGCAGGCCTAATGTCATAGTCCTTTCCTTCCAACTCCTAAGTTTTCTAAAGCTGGATACAATTCTCACTCTGAACTTTTTTTTGGTTCTGCCACTTCAAAATTTTATTTGCAGAATTATTTTAAAGTTATTTGGAGGAAAATATCAGGAAAATTAAGCTGGATTGCTGCCTCTAATCCCTTATCTTGGCTCTGCCTGGTCATTATTCTAAAAAGTAATTCTTTTCCTTATTCTCATTAATTCTCTTCCATTTTAATCTATTCTAAATCATTACTTTTTGATTCATGAAACTAAAATTACTCCATCTGTAACTGTGTTCCTCATGAAAATAAATCTTTTAATATACTAATTTTGTTTCTTCTAAATAATTTTTATCTTTTTGCTTTTTAGAATTTATGCTCTCCCACCTCCCTTTTTCATCACTCTTAGAAATATTGATTTGTCTGGAAGGTAATGAGGATAGAAAGATTTTCCCATGGTGGAAATTTCTCTTTTTTCTGATCTTAGTGTATTTTTCTGTCCCATGCTCTCCCTATATTCATTTTTTTTTCAATTTACCATCAAATCTTTTTAAGGCTTTTCTACATTTCTGAATGTCAGTTGCCCATCTCTGGTAGAATATATCTATTATCCTCTCATGCCCTCTTTCCATTAATGATTTAAAATTTGTGAATTTTGTTCTTTCTGTTTCAATCACTTCCTTTGTCATTTTACCTGTTCTCTTGTAACTGTTCTTCCTAAAATCAAATACAGGAGTTATTTTGCATTCATTGTTGCCTATAGACTTGATTAGGGTAAGTCATCCATTTTCTTCTAATTCCGACTTCCCCTTTTCTCTTTTATTCACTGCCCTAGTCTTTAGTTTCATTCTACAAACTACATTGATTCATTTTGAGGTATGGGGAATATTATGAGATTTATTCCATGGTGTTTCAGGCTTGATTTTTACTGTCACATCTCCTGTTTCTGCTTTAGTTACATGCTTCTTTGGCAATTCAAAAGAGCCTTGTTTCACACATTCATTCAATCTACTTTATCTAATTTAATATATCTGTAAATATTTGGAAGTTTTTGTAGTCATATTTCTTTGTTTTTTAATATCTATCCCTATGGTTTTCTCTGCTTGTGTGTTCAGTTTTTCAGTGTTTTACTCCTCCTAAGATATTTAATGATGTCTCATTTTTCCCTTATATTTCTGCAATGTTGGCTTTATCATTCCTTCCCCTTCCATAGAACATCTCTCAGAACATAGAATTCAAAGTTTTCTCCACCTTGAATGATACTTGGAAATTCACTTTTTACTAGCCTCAGTCTTTGCCCTAAGTGACTTGTAGGGGGATAGGACTAGAACATAAGTGCTTAATGTCTGGCAAACATAGCAAACATTTAATCAAAGCTTTACTGCATTCTCTTAACTCTGAGTGCTGTATTCCAGGCAGATAATTCCCTCTCTTCCACAAGTAAGGGAAATCAGACCTGAATTTTCTTTATTTTTTTAAAGAATAATGTCAGTGAGCCGAGGGGCAGATTGTGATGGCAGAGACTGCAGTAGAACCCAGAAAATTGCTGAGAGGATCTAAGGACACTAGCTGGTAGACTGAGTGGGTGCCATGCCAGAATGGGGGAAATGACGTTGCTGAGTGACGGCATTAGGGAGTATGATTCTCTGTTGTTAATTTATAAGACTATATCCTTGTGAGTCTTAGTGCTGTCTTGGTCTAAGGAGAAATTTGGAATTACCATACTTCATCTTTTGGGTACTCTTGAAAATTAGCAAAAATAGGGAGAGATGTCTAATTCTCCTTTGTTGTTCACATGTTCTTGCCTCAGGATCTATGATTTCAATGTAACCAGAAATCCCTCAATGTGAAGTTCCCCCTCCTAAATCAGATTAGCACTTGACATACAACTTAAGAGTCATAGAGCTGTGAAAAGTTAAAAGATTTATTCAATTTTTATAGTTTTTAGGTATCATGGTCAGTATTATAAGGACATTTTCCAGATTTTGAGGGTGAGTACCCACTACCAAATTTGGCTTCTCATTTTTTATGTAATGCAATGAAATTTTAAATAATATCATGCAAGAAAAAAGTGTCATTCTTTTTACTAACAAAATAATACAAAATTTTTAAAAGTTAGTTCTGTCAAGCAGCTATGATTTCATTGGTGTTAGTCTTTATCCCTCTAACAGAGATCACAGTCTATTTTCTTCCTATGTCTCTTCTCTGTCAGCCAATTTCCCAAGGGGGAAAATTCTGTCTAATCTCATTGCCTCCACTCTCACTGTTTTCACTTATCTTTTACCATCTGTTTTCTGACCTTACCACTCCCCTGATATTGCTCTCTCCAAAGTCACCATATTTTTGTATGCCCAATATAATGTTTTTTTTCCGATCCTCATCCTTCCTGATCTCTGAGCTGCATTTTATTTCTTCCTCTGTGTTCTTCTTTTCTGGATTTTCATGATGCTACTTTCTCCTCCTACATGTCTGGTGAACTTTTCTCAATCTTCTTTGCTTTATCTATTCTATCTCTCTCTTTCTCTCTCTCTGTATACATATACATACATTTTTATGTATTATATATATATACATATACATGTATATACACATATATGTATGTTTGTATTATGTGTGGGCATGTTTGTATACATGCATGTATATGCATGTGTATATATACATATATATGTGTATCTGTACACATATATATGATATTGGGAGAGAGAGAGAGAGAGAGAGAAAGTTCTAACAATGGTTGCTTCTTGGTCACCTCATCAAATTCTTTAAGTTTAATTATCACCTCTATTCAGTTGATAACAGATTTTTATACTCAGTCCCAATCTTTACTCAAAGATTCAGTAATATATTACCAATGACATACAGAATATATGAATCTATATGTTAGATAGGCATCACAAACTCAATATGTGCAAAATATAACTCCAATCTACTACTTTTCTTAAATTCCATATTTCTTTTTTATATTAGCATTTTTCATGAAAATTTTGAGTTCATATTCCAAAGGGCTATCAAACTAAGTATATGCTTTGATCCTGCAATGTCTCTACTGGGCCTGTGGGAAAGCACTCACAAGAAAAAAAATTGTTTGTGGCAGCCCTCTTTGTAGTGGCAAGAAACTGGAAACTGAGTGGATACCCATCAGTTGGAGAAACTAGACACAATCCATCAAAAGACAGATATAAACTCAGGTCTCCCTAACTCCAAGTTCACTCTCTAGCCATTATACCACCTTACTACCCTAATTTCTTGCTCTGATCTCCATATATACACCATGTTGCAAATCTTACTGTTTCTCCCTCTAAGATATTTCTTACAACAAAACTCTTTCCTCCACTAACATAGCAACCACTTTATTTCATTCTCTCATCACACTATTAAAATGACCCTGGGCCAAGTCATGGTCTGATTATGTCAAAACTTTATTCCAAAAATCAAAAATTCCAGTTGGACTTTTGTTACTTCCCCTCCCACCCCTGAGGCAACTGGGGATAAATGACTTGCCCAGGGTCACAAGTTAGGAAATGTTAAATTTCTGAGACCAAATTTGAACTCAGGTCCTTCTGACTTCAGGGCTGGTGCTCTCTATTCACTACACTGCCCCTAGACTCTGTTACTTCCAAAAGAAACTATAAGTTTTATTTAATTTTTAAAGTCCTATACAATTTAGGCTCAATTCCTCTCTCCAGGTTATTAAGCAATGCCCTTCTTTCCCCCCAATTCTACTATCCAGATAAACTGATTTTCTCTCTCTTTTTCAGATGGTACACTCTTATTTCTCTAACTTTTCCCTGGTTGCCCCATGTAAGAAAAGCATTGCCTCATTAAACTCATGACTCAAGCACCATTTTTTATATGAACCCTTCCTTCAGTATCCCAGTCTCCAATGCTAGCAGCTGACCTCTCAATTTATATGTATTCAATTAATTCATATATATATATATATATATATACATATATATATATATATATATATATGAATCTATTTATTTATGGGTCTATTTATGTCCTTCCTATTTAGAATTTAGCCATCATGTGTTTAGGGTTGACTTACTTTTGTACTTGCATTTCCAGTGCTCAGCATAAATTGACACATAGTACATCTTTACGTATGTATAACTGATTAATTAATCAACCATAAACTTAAAAAATTATCTTTTCAAATTTTTTGGCTAAAAAATTCATGATCTAGTGAAATGAATACTCCTTAGTGTTTAAGCTCTCAAAACTTAGCCAGAACAATCCTCTGGCAGTGGAGGATTCCTTGGTTCATTGTTGGAGATGAAAAGACAGGATAAAATGACTATGTACTCAGATATCTTTGAAAGAAGTATGTTTTTTCTTTCTATTTCTTTTCATATCTGACAGATACTGTCCCTGGCATCAGACACCAAGGCTGACTCTCTTATTTAGCATTGTAAAATGCCCAATGACTTTGATGTTAGTGTGCCAGTATCTACTCATTTGATCTCTACTGACAGCATTTCCAGAGCACTGAGCCACTATGTCCTCTCATGTTTTCTCATATGATTTCATGTGTTGATGGAAAAGACAGAAATGCTGGCTGTGTTTCTTAACTCTTCATGACTAATTTTTGTTTGGAAAAAAATATATAGCTATTAACGATTTTACAGTGAAAAATGGCTAATAGACATGGCCACAAGATAGACATCACAATATACAAAATGCTCAGATTGTATGCAATATGAGATAACTCTTTGCATCATTTTTTAAAATTGGAGTCAATATATTTTTTTCTATTTAACTAGCTAGTTATTATATGGCTATTTGAATAAAGTTGGGTTCAATTGTAATTCTATATATTTGATTATATTCAATTAAAATATTCTTAAAAGTGATTCAAAGGCTTCAACTGATAGCCAAAAGAATACCTCACACACATACATTAGTAACTCCTGCTCTATATGAAAGCAACTGTATTATTTAGTGTAATTTTCATAGTGCTTAATAAAGAATTGTTTTCATGCAATTATGCTTTATGAACTTATTTTAGGAGGAATAAAAATGGAAGCATGGAATGAATTTACTTTTTAATTTAATTTTAATTTATTTAATAATATAAAATTTATTTAATTCAAATCAATTTAATTAGCCTGTTTAAATTTTATAATTTCTCTTTGTACCAATTTCCCTCAACATAACATTAGGTCAGTTAAGCCCATTTCTCCAAACATCACAAGAAGAATAAACAGATAAATAAGCTTTTCAGAAAAAAAGGTGAAATTTTGAAAATTTTCCATATATTCACAGGAACAGGGTATAAAAAATGTTAGAGAGGGGCAATTTAATAACTATTAAAATACAGTCCCTACAACAGTAATTTCATGTGGTTTGGGGGGCCAAATAGTTTATCACATGAATCATAGAGAATGTGCAGAGTATATTACTGTTAAAGGTAAGAATTTCTTTCCCCAACTCTACTGTACAGCATATGCTTGTGTCCATGAATACTTGGAATGACCTTATTTTGAAAAACATTTTGTGATATTTGTATCTGTATATATGTTTAGGACAAAAGACTCTGGAAAAAAAATTACTCTTTACTCTCATAGGTAGAAATCTTTAAAATGTGATGGGTTTCCAGTATTGAGCACAGTGTGAGCATGATGGGTCCCATCCATCTTAATTCCCACCTAGTTTGAAGCCTTTGTAGATATCATCGGCCTGCTTCAAGATATGTCTGCCTCATTGCTGAGTTAAATCCCTTGTGATTGGTTGCTGAGGGGGAACAGTTGACAACATGCAATGTCATATAAAATAAAAGTAAAATCAGATTCTGCTTGTTAGCTTCCTTGGCTCCTTTACTCTAGGAAGCAAGTTGTAGTTTCAGCACTTGTAGCAGATAAGAACAGATGATAGGTAAAAGGCTAATGACAGATTGCTAAAGAAATTGTTTGTAGCCTAAGAAGATTTGAATATAAACTCCATAATGATTGTACCAAAAGTGATAATTTGCTGGATTATGTCCCAAACATTGCTATTTTTTAAATCATTTTTCTGTATTTGAGTAAAATACTTGTTTCATACCTGATGATTTATATGACTTTCAACTTTGTTGAGAGTAAAAAATTTCTAGACTAGAGCCCAATATAGAAATGATCCCTCTGTGTTTTCTTGGAAGTGAGGAATCAATGAATATGAAAACTGGGGAGTTTAGTTCTCCAAATCAGTTACAAAAGCAGTGAACCCAGGCAAATTTTGATTGCAGGTAAAGGACAAGAATAGGTGCAGGTCACCAAGCCCATGTGGTCTCAGCCAAACTGATTCAAAAGTGAGCTCTTTAATTATCTAGAAGATTCTTTACAAGTGCTTCAAATTGAACTTGTGAAAAAGAATTAAAGAAAAATCATTGATATTAAATTTACTTCAGATTTTGACCAATGGGCTAAAAAGTTACAAAAGAAGTGAGAGAAGGATGGATATAAAATTACCAAAATTAAATTCTGCAGTCTCAAGAAGAAATAATTTCAATGAGGGACAAAAAAGGAGTTTTCTAAAAAGACAAATGTGGATACACAGGGGATGTTCCAATTAGCTTATTTTTTAATGTATAGAAGATAGAAGCAAAAGCAAGTAGCAGAAGATAAACACAAAAGTGAGACAATTGTTAAGAAGACTGTCTGCAATGCTAAAGTACAGAATAAGTTACCCTTGTGATGAAAGCTATGATGAATTTAATGGATGTGGTTGTTGCTTTTGTTGTTCTATTTTATTTTTCAGAAGTGAAAAGGTGGATTATGTTTAAGAATAGTATCCAGTGAACCATATCAGTTCTAATGGAGCAGTAATAAACTGAACCAGCTACACCCAGCGAAAGAACTCTGGGAGATGACCAAGAACCATTACATCGAATTCCCAATCCCTATATTTCTGCCCGCCTGCATTTTTTATTTCTTTCTAACTATACAATATTTCGGAGTCCAATTCTTTTTGTATAGCAAAATAATGATTTGGACATGTATACTTATTTTGTATTTAATTTATCGTCTAATATATTTAACATGTATTGGTCATCCTGCCATCTAGGGGAGGGGCTGGAGGGAAGGAGGGGAAAAATTGGAACAAAAGGTTTAGCAATTGTCAATGCTGTAAAATTACCCATACGTGTAACTTGTAAATAAAAAGCTATTAAAAAATTAAAAAAAAAAAAGAATGCTTTACTCTGCATTCAAACTGTATCAATCCTTTCTCAGGAGGTAGATAGATTTTTTTCATCACAAGTCCTTCAAAATTGTCTTAGATCTTGCTTTTACTAAACGCTTTTTACTAAGAATAGCTTAATCATTCACAGTTGATCATTGTACATTCTTGCTGTTATGGTGTACAATGTTCTTTTGGTTTGGCTCACTTTACATCAGTTCTTATAAATCTTTCCAGATTACTCTAAAGGCATGGTAATTAGAACACAATTGTATTCCACAAACAATCATGTGCCACAACTTATTTAGTTATCTCCAAATTGATAGATACAATTTCCTCTATTTGCAGTTATCTGACAAGATAAAAAGAGCTGCTGTAAATACTATACATATAAAGGTTTTATTCTCTTTGGGATAAAGACTGAGTAGCTGTATTTCTGAGTCAAAAAGTATAAACAGTTTTATCATCCTTTAAATGCAGATTCAAGCATACTATTTTTATTTTATTTGTATTGTTTCATTTTGTTTGTGTTTTCTTTTGGAATTTACCCAATAAGGAAATGACTAGAGACATATCTTGCATGACTGTATATGTATCATCTACATCAAATTGATTGCTTTCTCAAGAAGGGAGAAAGCAGAAAGAGAAGAAAAGAATTTGGAACTCATTTAAAAAATAAATTAAGTGCAAAAAAATAAAGATTAAAAAAAATCATAAAAAGAGAATAGTATCCAATATAAAATAGGACCTTTGCTTAGTGAGAAGGGCACAATAATAAATATTGAGAGAAAACAGACTTGTTTGGCTGGTTTTACTACCATTTTCTATATCAAGGGGAAAGATTCTTGAACAGAACAAAATTGCAAATAGTAAACCAAGTCTAAACAAAAGGAGAATCCATACAAAAAATAGCTAAATACCCTTAATGTGTTGAAGTACCAGGCTCAAATGAAATAACATTGTGATGATTAACACAATTGAGAAGACATTACTCAGACACTTTCAGAGATTTTTTGAAAGATTTGAAAGAATAAAAGTTGTTGAAACCTGGAGAAGAAGAAATGCTATCACAATATTCACTGATAGAGAGATTAAAAATTGCCACAACTTTTGACCAGGATCCTTGGTATAGGAATTCTGTAACTTAAAGGATAGAAAATCAGATTATTAGGGCAGCAAGGTGGTGCAGTCAGGAGGACCTGAGTTCAAAGCTGGCCTCAGACACTTAATACTTCCTGATTGTATGACCCTGGGCAAGTCACTTACCCCCAATTGCCTCAACCAAAAAATAAAAAAAAGAAAATTGAAAAGAAAATCAGGTTATTAAATGTTTATATGTGTCAGGCTTTTGGGTAGACTCAGGAAATACAAGAATGAATCAGCCTATGTCTTCAAGGAGCATACAATTTGGCCAACATAAATAGCATGTATTTTAAAAAGTATGTAAAATACATATGCAAAATAGGATTCTCTAAAAATATATCACCCTATCATCTACAAAGAGTGATAATTTTATTTCCTCAGTGCATATTGAATTTTTTTTAATATTATGGGCCAGAACTCTGTACTTAAAACAAGGATTCTTACAAGGTGTTAAGTCAGTGGGATTGATAAGGCAATGGTTATCTAGTTTAGCATGGTGATTAATAGTTCTCTAGTTCAGTATGATTGAATCAATATTACAACAAATAATGGTTCCCTAGTGATATAATGATTGGCTTATACTCAGTATACTGTGAATGATCTAATTCTAATAGAGCATATAAGCTGGGACAAACTCAGCCAGAGTCAGACTCAGACAGACTCAGAAGGGGACTGGAACAGACTGGGGGCAGATAGTGGCTGGAGGCTGTAGCACAAGTTCTCAGACTGAGATAGACTTCAAGACAGAGACTGTCATGATGGTCCTCCTGCCTCCCCCACAGAAACCAAGATACATTCTGGAGGACCTCAAGAAAACTAGTCCAGGCCTCAGGCAAGGAAACTAGATTGTGAAGGAGACAAAGAATTTGGACTTTATCTCTGGCTATTCTCATGGTGATTACTCAGCTGAAACGAAGGCGGGTCCAGAGACCTCCAGAAAACCAATCAGAACATTACACTTTAATTTCTTTTTCTTTTCTTATTGCTAAAGCCAACATCTCTGGTGGTGATAATTAGCACCTTTGTTTCACCCCTGATCTTATTGGGAATGCATCCAGCTTCTTTCCATTACACATAATGCTTTCTATATGTTTTAGATAAATATTGCTTATGTTAAGAAAAGCTCCCTTTATACCTATGCTCTCTGGTATTTTTAATAGGAATGGGTGCTTTGTCAAAAACTTTTTCTCCATCTGTTGAGATTATATAATTTCTGTTGGTTTTATTATTGATATGATTATGGTAATAGTTTTCCTGATACTAAACTGAATTCCTAGTATTAATCCGAGTTGGTCATAGTGCATTATTCTGCTCATAAGTTACTATAATCTCTTTATTAATATTGTATTTAAAATTTTTGCATCATTATTTGAATAATTTTCTATTACCCCTTCCTAGTTTAAATGTCAGGGCCATATTTCTGTTATAGAAGAAATTTTGGTAGTACTCCTTCTTCCAAATAGTTTATATAGTATTGTGATTAATTGTTATTTAAATGTTTGGTAGAATTCACTGATGAATTCATCTGACCCTGGAGACTTTTTCTTAGGGAGTTCATTAATGACTTGTTCAGTTTCTTTTTCTAAAATAGAATTATTTAACTAATTTATTTCCTCTTCTGTTAACCTGGGCAATTTATATTTTTGTAAATATCAATTTCGGTTAGATTGTCAAACTTGCTTCCATAGAATTGGGCAAAAAAGCTCCTAATTATTGCCTCGATTTCCTTTTCATTGGTGATAAATTCACCCTTTTCATTTTTTTTAATGCTGGTGATTTGTTTTGTTTTTTTTTTCTTTTCCTTTCTCTGATCAAATTAACCAAAGGTTTATATACTTTTTTTTTTTTTCATAAAACCAACTCTTTAGTGTTATTAATTAGTTCAATAGTTTTCTTAGGTTCAGTGTTATTAATATCTCATTTGAGTTTCAGGATTTCTAATTTGGTATTTATTTGGAGGTTTTTATTTTGTCCTTTTTCTAGATTTTTAAGTTGTATGCCCAATTCATTGATCTTTTCTTTCTATATTTTATTCTTGTAGCTATTTAGAGACATAAAAATTCCCCTAAGAACTGCTTTCGGCATCATATAGATTTGGGTATGTTGTGTCATTCTTGTTATTCTCTTGGATGAAATTGTGGATTGTTTCTATAATTTGTTGTCTGACCCATTCATTCTTTAGAATTAGCTTATTTAATTTCCAATTGGTTTTTAATTCATCTTTCCCTGACCCATTATTGAATACAATTTTATTATATGTGGTCAGAAAAGTAAGCATTAACTATTTCTGCCTTTCTTCATTTAATGGTGAGATTTTTATGTTTATACAGGATCATTTTTTTTGTGTGTGTTGGTGTCATGTACTGCCGAGAAAAAGGTGCATTCCTTTCTATCTATTTTCAACTTTTTTTAGAGGTCTATCATATCTAGGTTTTCTAGGATCCTATTAACCTCCCTAGTTTCTTTATTGTTTATTTTGTGGTTAGATTTCTCTGATTCTGAGAGAGGAAAGGAGAGGTCACCCATTAATATAATTTTACTCTCTATTTCTTCTTGTAAGTGGCTTAGTAACTTCTCTGGGAATTTGGATGCTCTATCACTTGGTGCATATATATTTAATATCACTATTACTTCATTGCTTATGGTACCCTTTATCATCAAGATGTACTTTCCTTATCTTTTTTAAATTGGATCTATTTTTAGTTTTGCTTTATGTGATAGCAGAAAACCCCTGCTTTTTTTTTTTTTTTTTTTACTTCAATTAATGGATAATAAATTCCCTTCCAGCCTTTTATCTTCACTCTGTGTCTCTCTGTGTCAAATGTGTTTCTTGTAATGAATATATTGTAACATTCCATTTTTAAATTCTCTCTGCTATTCCCTTCCATTTTATGGGAGAATTCATCCCATTCACATTCAGTTACGATTACCAGCTCTATATTTCCCTCCATCCTATTTTCTCCCGTGTGTGTGTGTGTGTGTGTGTCTGTTGTCTCTTTCCAACTTGTCCTTAGAAGTGTTTTGGTTTTTTAATCCACTCTACTCATACCTCATCTTGTATCACCCCTCCCCCTTCTCTTACTTTTTTCCCCTAGTGTTACTGCTCTCCCTTCAATCCTGCTGCTCCTTCTTCTCTCCCCTTTCTCCTCCTACTTTTTTTATACGGTTAGATAAATTTCTATACCCAACTGAATGATTAAGTTATTCTCTATGAACTAAAACCAAGGAGGTCAAGCTTTATATAATACTTATCCCCCTCTCTTCTTTCCCTTGATTGTAATAGGTCTTTTGTACTGTTGAACTAATTGCCCTATTATACATCCTCTTTGCTCTTTTTTCAGTATAGACATTTTCCCACTCCTTAATGTCTTTTTTTTTTTAATATCATTACATCAGAGTCCTTTCACAACAATGCCCTCCATCCCTGTGATTCCTCCCTGTCTGCCACAGTAACAGATACAGTTCTCAAGAATTAAAGATATTATTTTCCCATATATGGATATAAAAAGTTTAACTTTAATACACACACACACACACACACACACACACACACACACATATTTTTTCCCCTGTTTACCTTTTTATGTGTCTCTTGAGTCCTGTGTTTGAACACCAAATTTTCTGAATTTTTTAATAGAAATGATTGAAAGTATCTTTCTTACTGGAAACTGAATGGATGCCCGTCAATTGGAGAATTGGCGAATAAATTATGTATATAAAGGTCATTAAATATTATTGTTCTGAAAGAAATGACCAATAGGATGATTTCAGAGAGGCCTGGAGAAACTTACATGAATGGATGCTAAGTGAAATGAGCAGAACCAGATCATTATACACAGCAACAAGACCATACAATGATCAATTCTGATGGACGTGGCTCTCTTCAACAATGAGATAATTCAAACCAATCCCAATTGTTCAGTAATGAAGTCATCTATACCCAGAGAGAGGTCTATGGGAACTGAGTGTGGACCACAACATGGCATTTTCACTCTCTCTGTTATTGTTTGCTTGCATTTTTGTTTCCTTCTCAGGTTCTCCCCATCTAGGGGAGGGGATAGGGGGAAAAAGGGGGAAATTTGGAACAGAGAGTTTTGCAAGGATCAATGTTGAAAAAATTACCCATACATATGTTTTGTAAATAAAAAGCTATAATAAAAAATGAAATAAAATAAATTAGACAGAGATTTTTTAAAAGAAGAAGAAAGTGCCTTTTTCATTGAAAACCCATTGACTCCCTTAAGAGATGATTCTCAGCCCAGCTGGGTAGTTATTCTTGGTTTCAACCCCAGGTCCTTTGCCTTTCAGAATATGATATTCCAACCCTTCCAATTCTTTATTGTTGATGCTGCTAAATCCGGGATAATCCTGACTGTTCCTCTTTGATACTTGAATTGCTTTTTTTCTGGCAGCTTGCAATACTTGTTCCTTGAGATTATAGTTCTGGAGTTTTGCAACAATGTCCCTTGGGATTTTCCTTGTGGATCTTTTTCTGAAAGTGATCAATGGATTTTTCAATTACTATTTCCTATAATGTTCTTCTCTAAAATTATAATGTTCTCTGGGAGCAGGTTTCTTGGGGGGCTTCTGGAGGCAGCCTTCATTTCTGTTCATCATAATAATCACCTCAAATGCAGCCAGGAGTTAAAGTACAAATCCTTTATTTTCTCTTTCAAAGTCTTGAATCTTTTCCTGGGGCCTGGTTAGCTTTAGTAGAGGCCTATCTCTCTCCTTGGTTTTGAGAGCTCTTGCCACTAGTCTTTTGACTCTTCCAGCTTCAGCCTCTAGCTCCCTCTGAACCCAAAGCCTCCAGCCAGCACAAAGGTGGAAGAAGGAGTGAATCTGTCTTGCCTTCAAGAGTGGATTCCTCCTCTACTGGGCTCCTTCTCTAGTGGGCTTGTCCTTTAGTGAGCTTGTCCTTCTGACTTGTGAATCTCCTGGACTTGTGAATCTCCTGGCTGAATCCTGGCTCTGATTCTCCTGGAGCTTCCAATGAGCTTGTCCTTTTATATGCTCTTTTAGAGGTGTGAACTCAAAGGTGTGAAAAGTGTGAACTTTTGCAGAACTCTAAAAAGAACTAAGCACATTAGTGAACCAGAGAACTGCTAAGTACCATGCTAAAATTAGACAACCGACTTAGCACCTTGTAAGAATGCTAACGATTTCCCCACTCTGTTTCTGGTATATCAGGAGGGTTTTCCTTGATGATCTTTTGAAGAATAGTATCCAGGATCTTCTTTTGGTCATATCTTCAGATAGGACAATGATTTTTAAATTGTCTTTATTTTTCAGGTGGGTTGTTTTTGCAATGAGGTATTTTACATTTTCTTCCATTTTTTTTGTCTTTTTAATTTGTTTGACTCTAGATGCCCCATAGAGTCATTAACTTCCATTTGCCCCATTCTAGTTTTTAATGTGTTATTTTCTTCAGTTAGTTTTTTATCTCTTTTTTCCATTTGGTTAATTCTACTTTTAAGGTGTTGTTTCTTCAGTGGATTTTTTTTTTTTCATTTGGCTAAATTGTATTTAAGGAACAGTCTTTCTTTTCCAAAGCTGTTGACTCTCTCTTGCATATCTCTCACTTTTCTCATTTTTTCTTCTTCCTCTTTTATTTGCCTTTTCAAGTCTCTTGTGAGCACTTCAAGGCGGCTCTTGGGGCTTGAGACAAATTCATATCACTCTGAAATTTCCTCTGTGGATATTTTGTCCTCATCTTAGTTGATGTTTTCATCTTCCCTGCCACCAAATTAGCTATGATTAAGGGTTTTTGTTTTTGTTTTTTTTTTTTTCCATTTCTTGCTCATTTTCTTTCCTTTTCTTTTGGTATTTCTTCTTTTTTACTTTTAAGGTGGAACTCTGCTCCTAGGATATGGGGAATCCTGTCCCAAGCTTCCTGAACAGTTCTAAGCCTTGGCTCTGAGCACAAGGGTTCCTTGTGTTTGTAGGGGATATCTTTGCCATCTCTGTTGAGGAAACAGCCTGGTTTCCCAGAGTTTGCCTTCTGAGTTGGGACTGGAGGCTGTCCCCTCTATCAATTCCTCTACTGAGCTAGGACAGAGGGTCTCAGTTGCTGATCTGCTGTGATTAAAACCCTGTTACTGAATGTCGCATATTCTGTCTGAGCTGAGCTGAACATCCCTTTTTGCCCCACTGAGACTGACTTTTTCTTGAGATTTTTTCAAGTCTATCTTGAACTGGAGGGTTGTTTCATTCCATCAGACTCTGTTCAGAGATGGGTTTCGTGTAGTTTTGAAGGGAAACTGGGAGAGCTTGAGCAGCTTGGATACTCCCCATCTTGGTTCCATCCCCAGAGTTAACAGTAACCTCCAAACAAAAAAATGAATATTGTAACCATAACTATACATACATATACATAGATATATATGACATAAATAACTATATACAATTATACTACCAACCACATATGTACACACACATAAAAACACATTGTTTCTACTTGATCTCTACCTCTTTTTTGAAGAAAAAGGAGGCATGTTTCATTAACTTTTTTCCACATTCATTTTTATGTTTCAATTACTAAAATCTCAGTTTCTTTTTTAGTGATTTATTGAGAGTGGGGCCATTTTTATACTCTTCTTTTAATTCTGCTTATTTATCTCTGCATCAGGTCATAAGAAATCTACTCAAATTTGTCTGAATTTCTTATATTCTTCATTTTGTTCTGCATGATATTTCACTGAATTCACATCATCCAAATGAGTCACTTATTGCCCAGTTAGAAGGTGAACTTACTCTATGATTCTAGTTCTTTACTAAATAAAAATTCTATTATAGATATTAGGGTATGTATTAGGCTTTTGATTCTTTTATTGACTTGTTTGAATGTATATTATTATAATATTTAACTATCTATTTTGAATTGTTATCTCTGATGCATAAATTCATTCATTTTATATTAAATCTTAATTAAGGTCTCATGCAAATATGACATATTATTCCACTTTAAAAGAGAGAACACTACAAATAGATTAACTATGCATCATATGAACTACTTAAAACTATTGTTAGCAGGAATAGTAAAAAGAGCTGGATTATTATTTGCATACCATTTGCATGGTTATACATAGACTAAATCATTTTTTTTTCTCTTCCTGGGAGCAACAGCATGGTGAATAAACTAATGATGTAATAAATTAAAATGCATGTATTAAATACTATTAGTGTGCCAAGCACTGAGCTAAGTATGGGGGGAAACTACGAAATGCAATGATAACCTCTGCTCTCTAAAAACTAATATTCTAATGAAAAGGAAAATAGAAATAGAAGAATTTTGTAGGGAAGGACACTTTGATCCAGAGATCTTAGTGAATAGTTCTATGCAAGTAGTACAGTGGATAGGAGGCAGGACCTAGAGATAACATTTTGAGTTCAAATTCTGCCTTAGCTTCTTTCTACTTGTATGACTAGGCAAGTCACTTAATTTTCTTATTCCTCTTTCTTCATTTGGAAAATGCAGAACGTAATAGCACCTTACAGGATTATCATAAGGATTAAATATGACAATTTATAAAATATTTTGCAAACCATAAAACACTTTATAAATGCTATTTTTTGTTGTTGATATAATTATTCCACTACATAAAACTATGACCTGGAACAAGTAATTTAAAATTTTTGAGCCTCAGTTTTCTCATCTGTGAAATAGGAATAATAAAAGAACTTCTCTCATGTTATAAGGATTATAAGAATAGGTAGCATATGCATAAAGTGCATTTACAATAAAAACACATATAGATAAAGCATTTATTTTATTAATATTATTGTCATTTTTAGCCTAGGTTAGTTAATGATATGAGTTAATCCCCAGGTAGATAACCACTTCTTTATTTTGAATAAAAGTATGACTTGCTGGTACTAGAAGGAGCAGGGATAATACACACACACACACACACACACACACACACACACACACACACAATTTTTCCATGTTAACAATGCTTCCCCCAAAATAACTTTATGAAAAAAATCATTTGAGTGTATTAAAAAGGGACAGTATAAGAAATATAAGGAAATAAGCCTTGACTTTTGTTTCCATCATATTATATTGTTTACAATGTTTTCTCATTAAGATTAAATTTCAAATAAGCATGTCTATCTTTTTGGCACCTCAATTACTGGCAAATTACTCATTAGGACCATAGTGATAAATCAACATTTATATACTAATTAAGGTGGAGCCATGATGGCAGAGTACATAAAGCAAACCAGCTGAACTTGTTCAACATTCTTTTCCAAACAACTTCAAAATAATACCCCAAATCACATTCTGGGCTTCCACTAAAGAGGCATAGAAGGAAGAGCATTTAAAATGAAAAGGGAAATGGAGTAAAAAATAGTAGGCAATGTTTGAACCTCATTCTCATTGGAATTAGTTTAAAGAGGGAAGAATGCACATACACATATGTATCTGTCCACATAGATACATACACACACACTCAGTTGAGTGTAGAAATCTACCTTAATCAATAAGGAAAGAGAGGAAAGAGGATAAAAGATACGGGAAAGGTAATGATATAAAGGAGGGTAGATAAAGGGAGGCAATGGCCAGAAGCAAAATAGATGAAAAAAGGGACAGGATTAAAAAAAAGAGAGAGGATGAATAAAATAAAATAAAATACAGTAAAATACATAATAATTATAACTATGAATATGAATGGTACAAGCTCACCTATAAAAGAGAGGTAAATAGTAAGATGGATTAGAAACCAAATACTCATTGTATTTATAAAAGACACACTTGAAGATGGAAGACATACATAGATTTAAAATAAAGAGCTGAAGCAAGACAATATGCTTCCATTAATATTAAAAGACAGGAATAGTAATCATGATCTCAGACAAAAGTCAAAACAGATGTAATTAAAAAGATAATCAGGAAAACCACAATTTGAGAACAGGTATCATCAATTATAAAGTAATATAAAAATGGCAAGTTTCTCTGATAAAGACCTAATTTATTAAATATATAAGAAACTGAGTCAAATTTGTAAAAAAAAAAAAAAAAGTTCTGCATTCTGCAAAAAAAAAAATGGTCAGAGGATATGAATAGGCAGCTTCAGAAGAAGAAATAAGGCATTATTGTCATATTTAAAAATTTTCTGATTAAAGAAATGCAAACTAAAACAATTCTGAGGTACTACCTTATATCTATTCGAAATGATAATGCTAGATAGGATGAGAAAAAAAAAGTCATCCATTAATGAACTGTTGGTGTAGTTATGAACTAGTTGAATTATTATAGAGAACAATTTGAAACTATGGCCAAAAGAATATAAAATGGTGCATATCTTTTTGACAGCAAGACCATTATTAACTCTGTACCCAAAGAGATCAAAGAAGGAAGAGGACATATATGTACAAAAATATTTTAAATAGGTCTTTTTGGTAAAGAATTGGACATTAAGGAAATAGCAATGAGAGAATGGCTGAACAAGTTGTGATATATAATTGTGATAGAGATTATAATGCTATTGGAAATGACAATAGATGTAGTTTTAGGGGGGGATAAAATAAACAACAGCAACAAAAACCAAATATGGCAAAACCGGTATGAACTAAAACAAAGTGAAGTGAGAAGAACTAGGAGATTATTGTGTATAGTAACAGCAAGGTTGTAATAATGATTAAAGTGAAAGATTTGGCTAGTCTGATCATTAAAATGAAGCAAGACAATTCCAAAGAACCCATAATATATATATATATATATAAAAAGTTATCTACCCAAAGATAGAGAACTGAAAAAGTCTGAGTGCAAATTAAAGTATAAACATTCTTGCTTTAATTATTTTTTTCAATATGACTAGTATGGAAATGCTTGCATGAATTTACATATATTATTGATATAATTTTTCTTTCTCATTGATTGAGGGGAGGGGAGGATGGGAGTGAGAAAATTTGGAATTCAAAATTCAAAATAAAAATAATGTTAAAAATAAATAATTTTAGGGACTAGTCATTAATATGAATATTAAAATCATTTACTTGTGCTTACTAATTTTTTTCTAAACAGAAATCAGAATATCACTCGCTTTTTTCCCAACACTTAGTAATTTAATTTTATTCCACAGAGCAATATGTATTAATGTGTAATTGACACAATAAAGATGGCAACTGGGATGCTTAGAATACGAACCTTCAACTTTTTTCTTCTCACAATTTTTCCACTCAGGTGTGTATTGCATCTGTGTTAAAAACTACACCCTTCCCCAAAAGTATTTTGAGAAAACTAATAATGCAGCATTTAAACATTGGAAAATATCAGACTTATTTCATTAATAAACTAAAAGGGAAAGCATGTTGCATTTACAAAATTATTTAAAGCTAAACTTATTCAACCTTAAATGCATCCAGACAAATGTTACTTCAGTTCCATAGACATTTCTAAGAGTCTGCTGGGAATCTGACAGCCAAGGATTCAAATTTTTCCTACTGCATATGCCAGGTATTACACTAGACACTGGAGATACAAACAGTAAATTAAACAACCTTGCCTCTTGAAGAGCTTATAATCTAGCAGATACTACAGTATGGCACAAAGGAAATGATACACACTGGCTAGTAGAACTGGGAGATCTTTATTCAAATCCTGCTCTGACATTTTACACTTTTGTGAGTTGGGACAAGTTATTTAATTTCCCTGGGCCTCAGTTAGCTCATTTGTAACATGAAGGGATTTGGACTTGATGACTTCAAGATGCCTTCCAGTTATAAATCTATGAGCCTTTCATCCAAACTATTCCCCAACTCTCTCTGAATGGTCCTATGATGATCCTACTGAGAAAGGAAAACCAGATTGGCTCACCACATGTTACACAACACATATTAGCAAAATGACCTTGTTAGCAATGTTAGCTAGGAAAAAAAAAAAAAAAAAAAAAACTGTATTGGGAATAGTTTCATTTCTCTGTTCCAGTTCAAGAATGTTCTACCTAGTCATTGTAGATTTTTTTTTTTAATTGTTCAAGAGACAACATTTTCTGGAAGCTTATAAACATATGTTTCTATGCTGTATAGAGCTGGAAGATTTTCAGAGTAATCTGACTCCGTCTCCCCTGTTAGTTAGTAAAAATCTGTTTGGCTTATGTGATTAGTCTCAGTCTAGTTCCCTCAGTCTTGGAGATCCCATTGAGATCTACCACAAAAGGATTGGGACATGAACTTCGGGAAAACACAACATCAGGCCATTTGAGACAACCAGCCTTATTATCTCAACCATTCAGAAGTAAGAACAAGATGCAGAACTGGCAAGGTTTTATACTGCCTTAACTCTGGTGAGAGAGTTACTTCTAGGGTTCTGTCTTATTTTCTCTCATTTTCATGTGTCATCTGTGTTGGAAACAGAAGTCTTTGGGAAATGTTTCTGCTATTTGGAAACCCACTGGGAAAGGATCAAAATTCCCTCCTGAGTAAAAGCAACTCTAATTCCTTATGTCAAAAAGCTGTTAAGTCTCCAGATATCTGATGTTTTGAATAACTTGGAAGCTAAATGACTGGGAACATTCAGGGATCCACTAACTGGTCTGGAGCACTATAAAGTTTCTCCTTCCTAAAAAGAGGTGTAGATTAATGATGTCCAAGGGCAGGTTACACAAAGTATGTTGATTTTTTATTTGTTGGCTCTGTGTTATAAAGTGGGAATAATTGGCTCTAAAGAGAAAAGTCCTTACCATTCTGCCTGTTAAGTGCCCCTGTGAATTATAGATTTGAGAACTATGGATCACAGAGTTGAAGAAATTTGGGAAAAGATCATTTTTAAATAAGAGATCCTAAATGGAAGAGTAAGGTGTGAATTCAAAAATCTTGATTTAAGGAGAGAATTTAGCTAAGAACATCTTTTCGTTTCTCACCTCTCTGATCAACTTTAGAACTTTCTTTGACCTTTCCACCTTGCCCCCACATCAAGCACTTTTACTGGCCATCTGCCTCCCTCCTTTCAGCTTCCTTTTATGTTTTGGATTTCCCTGTTACATGGTAGGCTTTTTGAAAATAGGGATTGTCCGAGAAAATTCAGGGAAGATGGTAGAGTAAGGTGGATAATTTCAAGCTCTCCAGATTTTCCCACAAACCAAATTTTCCTTCAGGGTGAACATAGACTAGTGAAAAATCAAGAAAATTTGGGGGTAGAACAGGGGTCCTCCTCATAGGACCCAAGATCCCAAGAAAGACTCAAAACTTTAATTAGCTCCTGTGAAGTACAAACGCCTCCAGGCTAGCTCTGCAGAAACACCAATAGGGAAAGCCCCAGGGCTAGCTGGGCTTGACTAAAGCTGCAGGAGGAACCACCAAGATTTTCACATCCTGGACTGTTTGTCAAGTCAGGGTTTGTGTCCCACTATGCTGAGAACCACAATTGATTTGGAATGACAGACCTAGCTGTGCTGTAAATAAGTGGCTCTGGTCAAGAAGGAACCCCTACTCGTGAGTGTAAAGGCAGTGGACAGGAACTCTGCTGACTTTGGGCACTTGCAAGAGTGGGGAGCTTTTGATTAGGGGTTCCTGGTCAAAGGAGAGAGCTGAAATGAAGCCAGAGACACCATCCGCTCCTACTCCAGGATTAGAAGTGTTTTCACGAATACCTTTTATTTAAAAAAAAAAAAATGAATAAAGAAAAATATGAAAAAAGAAGAAAGAAGAAACATACTACAGAAACAGGAAAGACCAGAATTCATTTTGAGAGGAGGGCACTTTATTTAAAAAAATAATAATAATAAATCTAAGATACTGTTTCTCTTGGTGATCTCATCTTGAGATCCCTTAGCGCCCTTATGGAGGAATAATTTTCTGGCTTACATACTCATCCCTAGTCTCTCTTGAGTTTCTGCTATACATCATTGTAGGTTTTTGGACATCTCAAATGAGATTGCCATATACATCTTGAGCTTAATTATCTTTCTTCCTTAGCCCTCCCCTCTTCTGATTGTTCCTATTATCAGTGATTACCATCTTCCTCATCTTTAACTCCTCCTTTTACTCCTCACATTCAATCTAATGACAAATGTTCTGCCTTGGTAGCATCCCATAGCAGTCCATTTCTGTGTAATGCAGGCAATCATTGCCTCTTGCTTATATTATTGCACATGCCTTCCTCTTTCTCTGTATGAAAGCTTTTCCAACCCATTCTTCACTCAGCTGCCAAAGTGATGTTATTCCTCCTATTCCTTAAGTGATACTGGCTCCCTATCACCTCTAAAATCAAATATAAATTCCTTTTGTTGGCCCTCAACAGTCCTTATAACTGGACTCGTCCTGCTTTTCCAGTTTTCTTATACTTTACCTCTCTCCCTAACTCTGAAATCCAGCTATACTGGCTTACCTGCTATTCTTTTTCCTCCTTTGAAAGAGTGTTTTTTCCCCTATTGTATTTAAAGTCTTGTTTGAACATTGACTTTTTTTAAACATTTTGAGCATTCAGACTCCATAAGTTCTTTTCTCTGGGTGTAGATAGCATTCTCCATTTGAAATTACCTTAGATCATACTATTGCTGAAAAGAACTTGATAGATGATTATCACATGATAGTAATGTACATTGTGCTCACTCTGCTCACTTAACTTTATATCACTTCAAGTAAATCTATCCTAGTTTTTTCTGAAATTTAACTGCTTGTTCATTTTCAATAACCTTAGTAACTAAGTGCCTTCTTTTCTGATATTGCCTCCCAGATAGTCATACTTTCATGCATTCTATTTACATGTTATTTTACCCATTTAGAATATAAGCATCTTGAGAGCAGGAATTGATGTTTTTGACTCTTTATATCCCCAAGGCCTCAGGGAAAAAAAAAAAATCTCTCTTGACTTTCCTATGGGAATATTTGAGAATGATTTCTCCATCACAATATATCCAGTCCTTTATATTTTCAGTAGGACAATCATTCTACATAATTATAATCCAACATTCTTAAAAGTGATACTCCTTATTTGTTCATTGTAATTATTTTATTATCATTGATATTTATGAAAGTTTTGTCTCAATAAATCAATCCTAGAGGCTTATGAAATACTGAAAATAAGTCAAAAATAAGAACAACATAATATGTCTCTAATGAAAATTGGTATCTTTAATTTTTCCTGAAAATCATTTCAAATTCTGATTACCATTTCAGAGAAGTATCTTCTTCAGTTTGAATAGTATAGGCAGGATTGTTGAGTCCTCGGTGGTTCAGGCCTAGCATACAGAATGCATCTTCAAATCCTAAGAATAGTGGTAAAAGCAAACTCTTAGACTAGTATTGGATAATAATATCGGCAGATATCTTAAAAGGTAAAAAAAAGAAACTTGATGGATTTGGCTCTTTTCAATAATATAAAGTGATTCAGGTCAATTCTAGTAGACTTGTGATGGAGAGAGCCATATGCATCCAAAAAAAGGATTGTGGGAACTGAATGTGGGTCTCAACATAGTCTTATCTTTTTTCTTGTTGTTTGCTTGCTTTTTTGTCTTTTGTCTTTTTTTTTCCTTTTTGATCTGACTTTTCTTGTGCAGCATGATAAATATGGAATAATTGCACATGTTTAACATATATTGGTGTACTTGCTATCTAGGGAAAGGGTGGGGAGATGGAAGGGAGAAAAATTTCAGAAACAAGGTTTTGCAAGGGTTAAGTGTTGCACTATCTTTGTGTGTATTTTGAGAATAAAAAATCATTTTAAAATACAATACAATATGAAAAATATTAATTAAAAAGGGAATCCTGAAAATTAAATTTTCAGTTTCCCTTACAAAGTTTACTGCAAAATTTCCTCTAGTTTTAGAATTTTATCAATTTTTAGTAATCTTTCAAGACTATATAACCTGATTACTTGCAATTTTTTTTCCAAATGCAATACTGAAAACAAAACAGAGAAAACCCACAGTCAGAAAGTGAAATACTTTCCTATGAAAGTTCTGCCATACCACAGAAATATCAAACATCAAAACAGGATGAACAAGATTATCTCTTTATAAAGGACAAAGTTGACTACTTGTTAAAGGAGTTTTCTAAAGCTAAAGATGAAGTCCACCAAATAGGTCATTCCGTTAAAGTGACAAAATCACTTATTGAAAAAAAAACAGAGACAAACAAAGAAGGTCAAGGACAAAATTAATAAATATAAACTCAAAAATTATATACTAGATGAAAAATTGAAAAGAGGACATCTCTTTTTTTAATATTTTATTTTATAATAACTTTATATTGACAGAATCCATGCCAGGGTAATTTGTTTACAACTTTATCCCTTGCACTTGCTTCTGTTCCAATTTTTCCCCTCCCTCCCTTCACCCCCTCCCCTAGATGGCAAGCAGTCCTATATATGTTAGATATGTTGCAGTATATCCTAGATACAATATATGTTTGCAGAACCAAGCAGTTCTCTTGTTGCATAGGGAGAATTGGATTCAGAAGGTAAAAACAACTCGGAAAGAAAAACAAAAATGCAAATAGTTCACATTTGTTTCCCAGTGTTCTTTCTTTGGGTGTAGCTGCTTCTGTCCATCATTTATCAATTGAAACTGAGTCTTTGTCAAAGAAATCCACTTCCATCAGAATACATCCTCATACAATAACGTTGTCGAAGTGTAAAGTGATCTCTTGGTTCTGCTCATTTCACTTAGCATCAGTTCATGTAAGTCTCTCCAAGCCTCTCTGTATTCCTCCTGCTGGTGATTCCTTACAGAACAATAATATTCCATAACATTCATATACCACAATTTACCCAGCCATTCTCCAATTGATGGGCATCCATTCAATTTCCAGTTTCTAGCCATTACAAACAGGGCTGTCACAAATATTTTGGCACATACAGGTCCCTTTCCCTTCTTTAGTATTTCTTTGGGATATAAGCCCAATAGAAACACTGCTGGATCAAAGAGTATGCACAGTTTGATAACTTTTTGGGCATGATTCCGGATTGCTCTCCAGAATGATTGGATTCGTTCACAGTTCCACCAACAATGCATCAGTGTCCCAGTTTTCCCGCATCCCCTCCAACATTCATCATTATTTTTTCCTGTCATCTTAGCCAATCTGACAGGTGTGTAGTGGTATCTCAGAGTTGTCTTAATTTGCATTTCTCTGATCAATAATGATTTGGAACACTCTTTCACATGAGTGGTAATAGTTTCAATTTCATCATCTGAAAATTGTCTGTTCATCTCCTTTGACCATTTATCAATGGGAGAATGGCTTGATTTCTTATAAATTTGAGTCAGTTCTCTATATATTTTGGAAATGAGGCCTTTATCAGAACCTTTAACTGTGAAGATGTTTTCCCAGTTTGTTGCTTCCCTTCTAATCTTGTTTGCATTAGTTTTGTTTGTACAAAGGCTTTTTAATTTGATGTAATCAAAATTTTCTATTTTGTGATCAGTAATGGTCTCTAGTTCATCTTTGGTCACAAATTTCTTTCTCCTCCACAAGTCTGAGAGATAAACTATTCTATGTTCCTCTAATTTATTTATAATCTCGTTCTTTATGCCTAGGTCATGGACCCATTTTGATCTTATCTTGGTATATGGTGTTAGGTGTGGGTCCATGCCTAATTTCTGCCATACTAATTTCCAATTATCCCAGCAGTTTTTATCAAATAATGAATTCTTATCCCAAAAGTTAGGATCTTTGGGTTTGTCAAACACTAGATAACTATAGTTGACTATTCTGTCTTGTGAACCTAACCTTTTCCACTGACCCACTAATCTATTTCTTAGCCAATACCAAATGGTTTTGGTGACTGCTGCTTTATAATATAATTTTAGATCAGGTACAGCTAGGCCACCTTCATTTGATTTTTTTTTCATTAATTCCCTTGAGATTCTCGACTTTTTATTGTTCCATATGAATTTTGTTATTTTTTCTAGATCATTAAAATATTTTCTTGGAATTCTGATTGGTATAGCACTAAATAAATAGATTAGTTTAGGGAGTATTGTCATCTTTATTATGTTCGCTCGGCCGATCCAAGAACACTTAATATTTTTCCAATTATTTAAGTATGACTTTATTTGTATGGAGACTTTTTTTATAATTTTGCTCATATAATTCCTGACTTTCCTTTGGTAGATAGATTCCCAAATATTTTATGGTATCAACAGTTATTCTGAATGGAATTTCTCTTTGTATCTCTTGCTGTTGGGTTTTGTTGGTGATGTATAAAAATGCTGAGGATTTATGGGGATTTATTTTGTAGCCAGCTACTTTGCTAAAATTATGAATTATTTCCAATAGCTTTTTGGTAGAATCTCTGGGGTTCTCTAGGTATACCATCATATCATCTGCAAAGAGTGATAGTTTGGTTTCCTCATTGCCTACTCTAATTCCTTTTATATCTTTCTCGACTCTTATTGCCGAGGCTAGTGTTTCTAATACGATATTAAATAATAATGGTGATAGTGGGCAGCCTTGCTTCACTCCAGATCTTACTGGGAAAGGTTCCAGTTTTTCCCCATTGCATATGATGCTTACTGATGGTTTTAAATAGATGCTCCTGACTATTTTAAGGAAAAGTCCATTTATTCCTATGCTCTCAAGTGTTTTTATTAGGAATGGATGTTGGATTTTATCAAATGCTTTTTCTGCATCTATTGAGATGATCATGTGGTTTTTGTTTGTTTGGTTATTGATATAGTCAATTATGCTAATAGTTTTCCTAATATTGAACCAGCCCTGCATTCCTGGTATAAATCCTACTTGGTCATAGTGTATTATCCTGGTGACAATTTTCTGTAATCTTTTTGCTAATATTTTATTTAAGATTTTAGCATCAATATTCATTAGGGAGATTGGTCTATAATTTTCTTTCTCTGTTTTCAGCCTACCTGGTTTAGGTATCAGTACCATATCTGTGTCATAAAAGGAGTTTGGTAGGACTCCTTCAATCCCTATTTTTTCAAATAGTTTATATAACATTGGAGTTAATTGTTCTTTAAATGTTTGGTAGAATTCACATGTAAATCCATCTGGTCCTGGGGATTTTTTCTTAGGGAGTTGATTGATAGTTTGTTCTATTTCTTTTTCTGAGATGGGACTGTTTAGGATATTTACTTCTTCCTCTGTTAGTTTGGGCAAGCTGTATTTTTGGAGGTATTTTTCTATTTCATTTAAGTTGTCGAATTTATTGGCATAAAGTTGGGCAAAGTAACTCCTAATTATTGCTCTAATTTCCTCTTCGTTAGTGGTGAGTTCTCCCTTTTCATTTTTAAGACTAACAATTTGATTTTCCTCTTTCCTTTTTTTAATCAGATTTACTAAGGGTTTGTCTATTTTGTTGGTTTTTTCATAGAACCAACTCTTAGTTTTATTAATTAATTCAATAGTTTTTTTTACTTTCAATTTTATTGATCTCTCCTTTTATTTTTAGAATTTCAAGTTTAGTATTTGACTGGGGGTTTTTAATTTGTTCCTTTTCTAGCATTTTTAGTTGCAATCCCAATTCATTGACCTTCTCTTTCTCTATTTTATGCAAATAGGCCTCTAGAGATATGAAATTTCCCCTTATTACCGCTTTGGCTGTATCCCATACATTTTGGTATGATGTCTCATTATTATCGTTTTCTTGGGTGAAATTATTAATTATGTCTATGATTTGCTGTTTCACCCAATCATTCTTTAGTATAAGATTATTTAGTTTCCAATTATATTTTGGTCTATTTTCCCCTGGCTTTTTGTTGAATGTAATTTTCATTGCATCATGGTCTGAAAAGGATGCATTTACTATTTCTGCCTTACTGCATTTGAATTTGAGGTTTTTATGTCCTAATATATGGTCAATTTTTGTATAGGTTCCATGAACTGCTGAAAAGAAAGTGTACTCCTTTCTGTCTCCATTACATTTTCTCCAGAGATCTGTCATATCTAACTTTTCTAGTATTCTATTTACCTCTTTGACTTCTTTCTTATTTATTTTGTGGTTTGATTTATCTAATTCTGAGAGTGCAAGGTTGAGCTCTCCCACTATTATAGTTTTGCTGTCTATTTCTTCTTGCAGCTCTCTTAATTTTTCTTTAAAGAAATTAGATGCTACACCACTTGGCGTGTATATGTTTAATAGTGATATTGCTTCATTATCCATGCTACCCTTTAGCAAGATATAGTGCCCTTCCTTATCTCTTTTAATTAGATCAATTTTTGCTTTAGCTTGATCTGAGATCAGGATGGCTACCCCTGCTTTTTTGACTTCACCTGAAGCATAGTAGATTTTGCTCCAACCTTTTACCTTTAACCTGCATGTATCACCCCGCTTCAGGTGTGTTTCCTGTAAACAACATATTGTAGGATTCTGGCTTTTAATCCATTCTGCTAACCGCTTCCTCTTTATGGGGGAGTTTACCCCGTTCACATTTATGGTTAGAATGACCAATTCTGTATTACTTGCCATCTTGTTAACCCCGGTTTATGCTTTTCTCCCTTCTTTCCCCCTTGCCCCCTTTCCCAGTATTAAGCTTGTGAGACACCCCTCCCTTTTTAGTATCTCTCTCCCCCCGCCCCGCCTTAGATTTCCTCCCCCTGTCTTACCCCTTTCCCTCCCAGTTTCCATATTCCCTTCCGCTTAGCTTATTCCTTCCCTTTTCACTTTTCCCTTCTCACTTTTCAATGTGGTGGGAGAAGTTTCACCATAAATTGAATATGTCTAAAATTTTTCTCTTAAAGCCAATTCTGGAGCAGTAAGTTACCCACTATATTCATCCCCTTCCATTCTTTCTCTCAGATATAATAGGTTTCCTTTGCCTCTTCATGAGATGTAGTATCCCCACTTTCCCCTTTTTCTGGTACAATGTCCTTTCCACATCTAGTTTTTAAAACAAGGTATACATGTATTCTTTATACCTCTTTATATCAGAAATATAGTTCCCAAGATTAATCTTTACTTTTTTAGATTTATCTTGAGTTCTATATTTGTAGATCAAACTTTTTGTTAAGTTCTGGCTTTTTCATCAAAAATAGGTGAAATTCGCTTACTTTGTTGAATGTCCATCTTCTTCCCTGGAAAAAGTTGCTCATTCTAGCTGGGTAAGTTATTTTTGGTTGCATACCAAGTTCCTTAGCCTTTTGGAATATCATATTCCAGGCCCTTCGATCCTTTAATGTGGATGCTGCCAGATCCTGGGTGATCCTTATTGTGGCTCCTCGATACTTGAATTGGGTTTTTCTAGCCGCTTGCAATATTTTTTCCTTCGTCTGAGGGTTCTGGCATTTGGCCACTATATTTCTTGGTGTTTTGATTTTAGGATCCCTTTCAGTGGGTAATCGATGAATTCTTTCAATGTCTATTTTATCCTCTGTTCCTATGACTTCTGGGCAGTTATCTTTGATAATTTCCTGGAAAATAGTGTCCAGGCTCTTTTTTTCATCATGCTTTTCTGGGAGTCCGATGATTCTCAGGTTGTCTCTCCTGGATCTGTTTTCCAGGTCTGTTGTCTTCCCCAGAAGGTATTTCACATTCTTTTCCATTGTTTGATTTTTTTGGATTTGCTTGATGATTCTTCTTGTCTCCTCGAGTCATTCAATTCCAATTGTTCAATTCTGATTTTTAATGAAGTGTTTTCTTCATTCACTCTTTTAAAATCTTTTTCTAATTGTCCCATTGAGTTCTTTTGTTCTATGGAATTTTTTTCCATTTCGCCAATTTTGTTTTTTAGAGAGCTGTTTTCTGTTTCCAGTTCACCAATCCTATTTTTCAAGGATTCTATTTCTTTATCCAGTCTCTCTTTAACTGAGTGGGATGACTTATCCGGCCTCTCTTGCCAAGCCTCCCTCTTCTTGTCCCATTTTTCTTCTAGCTCTCTTGTGAGAGCCTTTTTAATTTCTTCTATGAGGTTCATCTGTGCTGAGGAACAGATGATCTCCTCCTTTGGGGATTCACCTGGGGACTGTCTCTTTTTAGTCTCCCTCAGGATTTAGAGTCTGCTCTCTATCTGTATAGAAGCTGTCAAGGGTTAAAGTCCTCTTCAGTTTCTTGCTCATTGTGTCAAAGAATCAAAGACAAACTAGCAAAGAAAAAAAGAAAAAAACCTTAAATGGAGACTGCTTTTTGGGGAGAGGGGCTGGGTGGCATTACCGAGCTTCTTCTACAGAATGCGGGGGGCAGCAGTGAGGCAGTAGCCCGACTGTGCTGCGCCTGCGCTCTGAGATCCGAGAGCGTGCTGAGTCACAGGGGGGGGGGGGGGGAGGGGAGGAGGAAGGGGAGGAGGGGGGTGGCCAGGTCCTGAGAGACTCCAGCTGTTTGGGGTTGTATTCTTCTCCCCCCAGTGTTTTTAGCTTGTCTGCTGGGCTGCTGACTTGCTACCAGGGCAAAGTATCCAGTCCTGTAGCGAAGCTCTCTCCGCAGAGAGTTCCAGTCTGCTCGGCTGTGAGCTGCCTGCCGTGCTCTCACTGCCGCCGCCCGCCGCCTGCGCCCGATCCAAAACCATCCCAGCCCTTGCGCAAAAACAGACCTTTCTTGGTGAGTTTCAAGGATGGCTTCTCTTGGTAACTATTTGTGGGTTTTTTTCAGTCAAGCATCAATTCAGAGGCTTGTAATGAAATGGATAGTGAGAGAAAACGCAGAGCTACACAGCTGTGTGCCTCCTCTCTGCCATCTTGGCCGGAAGTCCAAGATAACTACTCAAAAAAGAGTTCTTGCAAGAAAGAATAACTGAAATGCAGAGGGAAATTGATGCCCAAAACAAAAATATCCAAGCCGGAGGGATCGCTCCATCACTGTTGATGCTGGTATTGAAAAACAAAATCATGTGGTAGAAGAGAGAAATGAGTCAACTGATGAGAATATGCGTATAAGGGAGCAAATACGTATATATGAAAATGAAAAGGCAAAAGATGAGGTAGGTCTTTAAATATTATCATCTGACAAACATTTAACATTTTGAATTGAATTTGAAAGCTATTTTGATAAAGATAAATTAGGAATTTGAATTTTCAGCAGTTTCTGATATTAGTAACTTTCAGTGTAAAAATTCTGACATGGGGGCAGCTAGGTGGCACAGTGAATAGAGCACTAGTCCTGAAGTCAGGAGGACCCGAGTTCAAATGTGACCTCAGACACTTGTGTGACCCTGGGCAAGTCACTTAACCCTGCCTTCACCCCCCAAAAAAAAAATTCTGACATGCAAGAAAGATGAGGAAACATTCATGATAAAAATCAACCCCATATCCATTTTTTAGACAAGATGACTCATTTTGATTAAAAATATGGTGTAGTTAGTCCATGAAATTTTAAATGTATAGTATTGGTTAATGTAAATGGAATTAAATACTTTAAATAAATACTGATAAATTTGTAGTTCTAATAATTTGCCTGGTAATTAATTTAATGCTCCAATGAAATAAATTATTAGAAATGCTAAAACAAGATAAATCCTGAAAAAATATGCTAAGAGTACTGTAACAATTCAAATTGAGATACTGTAGGGCATTAGTTATTACCCTTTTCATAATCACTGAAACATATGTATCAGTCTGACTAGTTTTAATTTTTAACTTTTGTTTAAAATTTAGCACAATAATTCTATTCAAAGAGACAAATTATCCATTAAGAATTAATTTTGGTGTGTGGTAATAAAGCCATTTTTTCAAAAGTGCTTTTGATTCCCTACTACATTATTATTTAAGTCAGTATTTTTCACTATATTTACTAATACTTCTTGCATAATATCCAGAATTGCACTTTCTGGGATCAGTGCCTTTCATTTATTGAAAATAAATAGCTTCTTACTATCTAATAGCAGTTCTCATTATCTGTGATGCTTTTCACATAGATAATGAGTACAAGGATGACCAACTACTGTAACTGTACAATTTCAGATAAAAAAAAAATGTAGTTGAATCTATTCATCTCACAGTGGAATTTAGATTTTTTGTAGTAATTCAGTTAATTTTGCTAGTTTTCTTAAGACAATTTTACACTGCCTTCTTGTAGCTGGTTTTCTTTCGAAAGATGACTAGACTTTATTTAAATTTTGTTTTTATAATTGTTTATCTAATGATGATTTTTATCTAATGAGAGAAAATTTTCAATGTCTTTTACATTTTAGCTTCATTTATACTAGTCACATGCAATATATATTTTTTTAAATTTATGTGAAAATGTACAGGATTTTTAATAACATAAATATTAATGCACACACACATATATATGTTTGTATTTTGTGTGTATATGTCCATCTCTGTATGTATATATGTGTGTATGTTAGTCTTCCTGCTAGGTTCCAGAATAAAATGAAATTCTCTTTAGCAGTGACCTTGCACTATACTGTATATCAATAAGTGGAAGAGGTACCATATTTTCTATAATTTTCCCCATCTTTCTGTCCATTGACTGCAACCAGGAGTATAATTTATGTCCTTTCTTAAAATTGAACTTCTCTGAAGACTTGGCAAGGACAGTTGAAGATATAAATGGTAGCTAGCAACACCTCCACTCCACTACCCATCTACCTCCTCCTTTTTTTTTTTTTTTTTTTTTTTTTTTTTTTTTTTGCTTTCATGAAATTAGATCAATCCTTTCAAGTTAATTGTATCAGGGCTGACAAGTATAACAGTGCATATGATCATTCTTCAGGGGAAACTATGAGAGAAAGATGCATTTTTTCTTATAGGCATCTTTACTCATATAAGGCCAGATGCAAAGAACTTTTTCTGAAAAATAGAAGGTAAAATCCCCTGATGTTTTTATCAGGTATAAGAAGGTAATATGGAAGCTATATATTGTACCCTCTACCATTCTCCCACCTTCCATGTGAATTGCACATAAAAAGCTTTATCCCCTTTGTGCTTTTGGAGGTGTTATAATTCTCAAGAAGATGGAATGAGGAAATCAGACTGAAAGTAATGCTTTATCATGAGCAAGGAGGAAGATCGCAATTGGTCCATGCTTGAATGAAAAGTGTAGAACTTTGTGGTCTTAAGAAATAAGTTCTGATCCTTTTCTCGATGCCTAGTTTTATGACTTCATTTTATTTAAAAAGTCTTATTTTTCTAAACTTCAAAACAAGGTGGTTGTATTATATGATCCCTAAGGCTTTGCCTAATTCTATATCAATGATAACCATGAAAAATGTTCATGCTATTAAGTTGTATATAAATTTATTGATATCAGTTAACTTTGAAGGTATATTTATTTCACATAAGCCAATTCTAATATATGAAATCAGTAGCAGAAATTCTATGTACATATTTCTATCAGGATATGATAAGAAAGCTTGAGCAAGAACTCGCAGAATCCCGAAAAGAAGAATTCAAGCTTAAAGAACTTGCTTTGGAAATGAAGAAAATAGAGGAGAAATATGAAAGGGAATGTAAAGTATGTATATAAAAATTCAGTAATTTGTCATTGAAAAGCGTTTTTACTATAACACTTGTGTTTTTACCAATATTATAATATATTTTGGGACAACTGTACCTGTCATTTAAACTGACCTGTAACACTTACCATTTGTACCCATTTATATCATTTGCATATTGGGATAATTATTTTCACTCAGAATTTATATCTATCATCACAGAAGGATGAGATGTTTTTTTCCAAGTAATAAAAAATAAATCATGTATATCTTCTTTTATATATATATATATATATATATACACACATACATACATACACACACACATAGGCTATTTGATGGAAATAGGAATAGAACTTTGCATCTGGATAGTATTGGAGCTATCCCAGGGAAGTCACTTAATCTTTCTTAATCTTTCTCAGCTTCTTCAACTGTAAAATGAGGATAATAATACCTACCTTCCAGAGTTGTTGTGAGAATCAAATGAGAAAATAATTGTAAAGCTTTTAACACAATGCCTGGTACATAATAGGCACTTAATGAATGTTTGTTTCTCTGTACCAGAAACATAAAAGTCAATATTTTCAGTTATCTATAAAAGTAATCATTGTCTCATATTTTGACAAACACCTCCTGATATTGAAAAAACAGTTCTTTTACCTGCTTAACTTCAGTATAATGGTATTTACTAAGAAATGATTTATTACTAGTTTCAGTCTTTTCAGAACTTATTCTTTCATATTGGTATGCTTGAGAAATATTTCTAGTTTTTAGAAATAAGTATTGGAATGGAATAAGTTTTGTTTCTCAAATCACTTTGTTTTCCTTATCCCTCATTCTCTTTATTTTCCTCCCATTCCTTTTGGAACACATTGATTAAAATATTAACTTTCAAAAAAGCCTTTGTCTTCAGGCTGTAGTCTAGGAACTAGGTGTGGACTGAACTTTATAAGGAACAGGAAAGAAGCAATAAATCTTTGTCCATATGGATTAGCTCAGTTAAATGGCATTCAGGGCAAAATGGTACCAAACTTTAAGCTATATATAAGAATTGGGTGAAAATTCTGTTGTTTCTTTGTTCAATAATTAGTCCATCAATTAGTGAATGTCAGTTCTGTGAATTATACTATGATGGGTTCTGACTAGCTTACCAAGAACATGAGAAATCCATGCTCTCTTGTCCTTGAAGAATTTTCAGTCTCACTTGAAGCCAATGCAAAATAGGAAAAGCTCAAGTTATCATGTAAACAAGCACCAAGTTATTTATTATATAAAGAATGTAAGCATTTATTTAAGAGAGAAAGAGTGAAGAAGGGTGGGTAGGGAGATGCAAAGAAAGGAAGGGAGAGAGAGAAGGGAGTCAGAGACAGATCACTTTGGTTGGAGATTAGATGGAACTTAATCTAGGCCTCTTCTTCCCAACATAAAAAGATACTCATTGCAAAATTTGAGTTAACATCTCTATTGAAAGAGCAACTGCCAAATAGCTAAATTCAATAATATATATTTTTGATAATTGCATAAATATAATTTGTCAAAAATCACATCAAAAAGTTACTTTTCCAGAAGCTAGTCACTTTACCTCAAAACACGTGTTTCTCGCTTACAGAGAGAGAGTTAAATTATATAGCCTTATAATCAAAAACCATAACCTTGATCATTGCACACAAGACATGTTTAATGTAGTATATTGGTTTGGAAGACCCCAAGAAACATTCTTAAGGCTATTTACAGACAACTCTTTTCTAGTTTCTAGTTTTAGATGGCTGTGAATCTACACTAATGAAGTGTCCTGTGCTACTAAAATCATACATTTTTTATATATGTAATGTTGGGTGTATAAGCCCATGTAAAATGAATTGAATATAGTAACATTTGGAATATAAAAATGCAATAGTTTTGTCTATGCAATGGGCTACTACTTGATGGACTAGTAAAATTTATATTAAAATTGAATAGTTAAGTACAGGCATCACTAATTCAGAGTTAAAGATAAGATTGTGATTTAATTTTTAAAGTTGAAATGTTTGAAACATTTTGTTTGGAATTTTTATAGCTGTATGAATATCAAGAACAGAACAAACAGAAACAGCAGTATATTAAAGATTTAGAAGATTATATACAAAGGTAAGAATTAAAGCATTTTTATAATTTAGTGCTATGACTAGTTGTAGAGCAAATCAAAATGAAAAATGTATTCATAATATAACATCATGCAATTGTTTATTTTTTAATTACTTTTTTCAGTGGGAAAGAGGAATAATCTGCTTAAGTATACCTTATTTTGAGATGAATAAATAAATAAATTGTACTCAATACTGGGAATGTCAAAAGTGTCTTGGACTTCAATCAGAATTTACCTCCCATAAAGGGAGAGATACTTTGATGAGAAATGTAGCTGTAGGAAAGTAGATAGGAGGACATATTTCAAAAAATACTGGTTTTCATGTTGTCAGTTTACTCGAGTGCTGCACTTTGACCATTTTTGTATATCATCAGCAGAATTTCAAAGGATAAGCTATATAAATTACTGATATATATATACATACATACATATGTATGTATGTATATATATGTAAACACACACACACACACACACACACACATATATCCTACCACCAAATCATGGAAATGTTATAAATCTGACTTGTTATTTGCTGTGTATCCTGGGTTAGTTGTTTTGTTTCCCACAAAGTTCTCTAAAAAATATACATTGAAGAGCTGTTACAGATACACACTGCTAGGAGTTTCTTCATGAAGAGATCCCTATTCCAATAAAAAGTTCATGACTTACTACACCTCCCTCCCAAGAAAATGTCCTTTCAAAAAACATCTTAACTGTGTTTTATCAGGATTTTCCCCCCAAGAATTATATATTTTTTCATAGCTAGTTGCTGGTGTAGCATAATTTATAGGTTAGAAAGTATTTCTGAAGAATTATCAAAATACAGGTTTCTAAAAAAAAAAAAAAAAAAAAAGAAAAGAAAAGAAAAGAAAAGAAAAGAAAATTGACTGGCTTTTTGATCTCCAGAAACAATGAGAAGAGGACTGAGTTTAGTGGGGAGAGTTCAAAGCCTGATTCTGACATATACTGACTGTGAGCCTGAGTCACAGTTTGTACCTCCCAGTGCTGGCAGGAAACTTAGGAAGACTTGAGCTTGCAGGTTTGAATAGGTGGACAGTATCTTCCATGGTGATTTTAGATCCTGATTATGTTTTAGGAAAGTGTCTTAAAATAGATACATATTCTTGTCTAAATATGTCATTGTATATGAAGATAGGAGTGGTTATATACAAATAAAAGTTTCTTAGAAGGAAGTGCTATTTTTCCTGATATTAGTATCCCAGATTCCAAATACTGTCTCTTTGATCTCTATGCCTTTGCATATTCCACAATATGGAATTTACCTCCACCTCTTGCAAATCCCTAGTTCTTATCAAAACTCTGAAATAAGACTTTCTGTATTCTTTTTTTTAATTCCTTTTTTCAGTTACTTTGTATTTACTCCAAATATACTGCATTCCCTTGTGCTTGTTGTTTTCATTCTAATTAAATGAAATCTCTTTGGAGCCATTTTTTACTTCTCTTTAAATCTATCTTCCAGGCCTTGCAAGTGAGACCCTGAACCTTATAAGAAATTATTAAAGTAAGTTAACTATAAAAAGTTCTTCAAAGCTTTGAATCGGTGACAATATATTTACTTTTTGTAGGTTTAAAATGAAATATGCCACATCTGAAAATTCAGGACAGCAAATTGACAAAAATGAAGAAATGTGGGAAAATATACATTCCCTTTTGGTAAGTCAGATCTGGGATTTAGTTTTCCTCATTTTAAAAACACTTTTCTTTAAGTGGTAGAACATGGTAAGAATTTTAATTGTAAAAAAATACCAGTTGTTAATGTAATTTGATATTCAAATACAATTCATATTGATTTGGGATGCTGGTGGTGTTAATCATTATGTTATGGGAGAGATGAAATTTTTTCTGTGTAAAATTATTAATATTGGCATCACATCAGATTAAAAAGTTATAGTGAAGTTACAAAAAAGTTCATATTATGTAAAGAATTTAAAAAAGAAAATTCTACTGTCGATAATAGGTATAATTCAAGTAGTCTTGCTCTAAAGATTTTGGGTGAAGTTTTGACATCAAATTAGTTGTCATAATTTGAATTTTTTACTTGTCTTTGGGCCTTGGTCTCCTCACATATAAAATGATGTACTAACCCATCACTAAGTTTCCTTTTTGTGCCAACAGTCTACAATTCTAAATTGAGGGAAATCCAGTTCCTTATTTTTTTTTTCCTTTTAAATAGCATTTTATTTTTGCAAATATATGCAAAGATAGATTTCAGCATTTTCATTTTTGCAAAACCTTGCAGTCCAAATTTTTCTTCTTCCCCTTCCCAATACATCAAGTAATTCAATATAAGTTAAACATGTGCATTTCTTCTAAACATATTTCCATCTTCTTCAAGTAAGAAAAATCAAATCAAAAGGGAGAAAAGTAAGGGAAATAAAAAAACAAAACAAAACAAAAAGTTGAAAATACTAGCTTTGATCCATAATTTGTAGTCCACAGTTTTCTTTCTAGACATATAGTCTATTGACTTTCTTTCACAAGTCTATTGAAATAGTCTTTAATCATTGTTGAAAAGCAATGCATCAGCGTCCCCGTTTTCCCATATCCTTTTCACTATTATCTTTTCCTGTCATCTTCCCCAATCTGAGAGGTGTGAAGTGATACATCAGCATGGTCTTAATTTGCATTTCTCCAATCAATCCTGATTTATAGCATTTTAATATGATTATAAATGACTTATTTATTCATCTGAAAATTGTCTATTCATATCTTTATATTATTTCTCAATGGGGGAATGGTTTGAATTCTTAGAAATTTGAGTTAATTTCTATTTATTTTAGAAATGAAGCCTTTATCAAAACACTGGATGGAAAAATTGTTTCCAAGCTTTCTGCTTACCTCGTAATCTTGGCTGCATTAGCCTTGTTTATGCAAATTTTTTTTTTATTTAAGAATAGCTTTTTATTTATAAAATACATGCAAAGGGTGGATCCAAGATGGAAGACTAAAGGCAGCAACATGGCCAATCTCTACCCCAGACTGCTCCAAATTCCTCTAAATAATGACTTTAAATAACAACAAATTCTAGGATCAGAACACTCAAAAAGAGGAAGTAGATCATTTTCCAGCCAAAGGCAACTTAGAATTTCAGTGGAAGAGATCTGTGATACCTGGGGCAGAACACACCAGAGCCAAACACCATGCAGTCCCAGCCCCGCCCAGGCCTGACCTCTGAATCAGCAGTATTACTGGTGGCTTCCATACACCTCAGTCCAGATACATCAAAGAGAATTTAGAAGAATGGTGGTATTTTCCTTCTAGGTGATCTACAGAACGTAAGACAATTCAAGTAGAAGCAATTCAGTATCCTGACAGAGCATTTAGCACTCTAAGATAGTCAGCTATAAAAAGGAGAAAGATACCATGAAGCATGGAGGAAAGACACCATGAGTTGGAATATGGTAGACGAAAAGATTTTAGAGAAAATCTACACCATACAAGCATGTTTTATAGGGGAAATTTAACCTTGAGGATTTGATGTCATCACTTGGCTTTCTGATTGGGTACAGTGAGGTTGGGTTTGCAAAGATGTAAAGAAAAAATTTTCTAAGAGAAATAGGTGGTTTCTAAAAAAACTTTTTTGAAGTGCTGAAACATTTAGGGACAGTATCTGCAGAGCCTCTTAGAACAACAGATCTCTGCTACAATCCTAAAGATGAAAAATACTGCATCAAAGGATGACTAATAGGTAGAAACAATTTGAAAAGAGTATTGCTTTAAGAGATTTTAAAATGACAAAGAATAAATAAAACAACAATTTGATTACAAGGTGATCACTAAGAAAGTTCATAATGTAAATTGACATAAAAGATTCATTCTATAAAAACAGGACTTAAATTGATTGAAGAGAAGGAAGATCTTACAAACTTAGATGATTTTCAATACATTCTACCAGTAAGTGAGTAAAAACACAGTACAATATTCTCCATACATTATTTTTCTATTTTAGGGAAGGAAACATTTTGCTCCTCCTGGAAAAATGACAAATAAATGAATACATCTAAAGCTACTGGGTTATTTTTTTTAAGATTCTAGTATTTGATGATATCGAGACATTTCCTCAGTTCTGATATCTACCAGAAGTAAGGGGAAAGTCCTAAAGAGCTTTTGAAAAATATAAATACTCAAATGAGATACATTTGCAAATTTGTGCTATGTAGTACTGGTAGTAGTACTATACATGTGAATTCTAAAACTCTTCCTTATCAGGAAATACCAAAATGCTCATCTTGGTAACTTAGGCTCCCTTTTAAAATGTCTATGATGAAAACTTCCAGACTGTTTGGCTAAGCCCTCAATATCTCAATAAACATCCTTTATCTCTTTTGTAATACTTCCTCTCCTCCCCTGAGAAAGCCCAAGTTTATATTTACCCTATAAAAGCTGTGTTTATGATGCTCTTTCTGGAACTAAGTCAGCTATGAGGTACTCTCTCTCTCCCCATTACATCTTCCTTTCAATAATGTCTTTCTCCTTACTATACTTAACTCTTTAGACTGCTAAACTTTTCTATGCATTTAGCCTGCCATTCCAAGGTGTACTCGCAGCTTGTAGCATATTCCTTTGATGGCTTCTTTCAAATACCTTTCTTTGCTAACTCTATTGCTCTCCCGAATCTATTTCTATTTTTATTTACCCCTCCTGGGGCCAATTGTATCTTTTTGTTTTGTCGTAAATTCTTCTCATAAATAAAGATACCTTTTGGCAAAGAGAATGTCCTTGTGAATTTTTCACATGTACCTTGCATTTTGTATTTCATATTAGGAATTGTTACTCTCAACCCATCATTTTCTTAAATAATGACAAGTGACTACTTAGAAATATTTTATTTTGCTGTCAATTAATTTGTTGTCCTGTAGTTCTCATCAATATTTATCAAAAATAATTGATTTCTTAACATTCTAGGTTTCCCAAGAGCAAGAGATACAATGTTAGCCAGGAAAGGGTTTTTTTTAACAATTAACAATGGAAAAGTTTCCACAGTAGAACTCACAATTAACCCGGAGAAAGGTGGAAATAATGTTTATTATGCAGACTTTATATAAAAGCTAGTAATGTAATTTCATGGTTTCTTCTTTCAGTCTTTGAGGTTTCTAAATTTATCTAAATAATTAATTTAGGAAAGACATTTTGGAGCTGTAACCTTTCTTTTACTTGTGTAATTACCTAAATTGATATTTTATAGAAATATATAATTCTATGATCAGAGTTCTGATCACACATGGGGTGAGCCCCTTTCAGGGAAGGGTTGCTCCTATAAAAGATGTGCTTATGAAAAAGATTTTTTTCTGAATTCTTTTCAGGACTTTTCAGGACAGTGGAGTTACTCTCCACTTCATATCATCTTCCCTCTAATGGCTCCTTCCTTATTATTTATGAGTTCCAATAGGGAACACATCTGTCCCCTTGTTAATTCACATAATAAATAGCATAACTTTGTAAAATTTGATGAATATCTTGTTGCAGTTCTTCCATGTCAAGAACTGAATGCTTATTTTGAAAGTATTTTTATTTCCCAATTCTGGTGTCTATTTTACCTCATCATCTTTGAAATGATAAGTGAAAATAACCATATATCATTTGTTAAAAAAATTATAAATATATAATTTTAAAAATTGAAAGGTGAGTTGCTTGTGGTTTTTTATTTACTAAATGTTTTTAATTGTAAGAAAATATTCTAGTGGATTCTGGATTAATTTTCTTTCAGAATTATTTCTTATTCAAAATTTTTATGATCTATGCTAAAAATATTAGCACTAGGATAAGAACTAGTGAACTAACATGCAGTAGAAATATTTGTCTTTTTTTTTTAAGTTCAAATTTAATTTGCCTGTCCTTGAGTTCTTTTAAAGTTAGAACTTATTTTTATGAATTCAGAAAAGTTCTTTTAATCAGTGACTAAAATTTAAATGAAAACTAACAGAATATGGTAACAAATATCTTATAATTTTCAGGTGAGAGTCAGGGATTTTATGTTAACTGTTTCCTTTGTTTTTCCATTTGGTTTAGACACTGGAGCAAAAAGAAAAATAGATAACTTATATGACCAAATGGACTTCAAGGAATGGAAACTGAATTTGAAAATCTCAAATGAAACATCTAAGTCAGAACTAGAGAAATGCAGGGGGCAGAACCAAGATGGCAGAGATTACACAGGTCTTTATCTGAGCTCACATCAACACCAGATCAAACCTCTGGACTACAACAAATTTCCAGCAAAAGATATGTTGGAAGAACTTCAGAAAAGGTTTATTTCAATCAGGCATGGGGGAGGGGTGACTGAGCACAGGCCCAGCACAGGGACCCAGGGCGGTGTGCCATCCATGTGCTAGGGATCTACCAGGAAGTTCTTAGCCAAATAGAGCAGCAGTGGCTGCTCTGTCTCGAGTACAAGCCAGTGGATCGGCCACTCTCTCAGCTGAGAGACATACAACTCAAAGGTAAATAGTGTGCCTCTAACCCCCAGAAGATCATGGGACCTGAGCATGTCCACCCAACACTGGAAGGAAGTCAGCACCACTGACCCAGGCTAAAACTGTTATCACCTGTACAGGAAGCCGGGTAAAATCTCCCTGTTTCCCTAAGAGCAGACCTCAACTTTTAAAAAATGAGGGAAAATGCAAAAAGAACTCTGATCATAGATAGCTTTTGTAGGGAAAGAAAAGAAGAGACCTCTAACCCTGAGAATCCTAAAGGCAAATCATGAATCCCTAAAGGGTGATATGATTTGAGCCCCATCTCACAAAGCTCTCTTGGAAGAATTCAAAAAAGATCATAAAAGAGAGTTAGGAGGAAAATGGGGAAAGGAAAAGAGAACTTTGCGAGAGTGTTTGGAAAAGGAAACACAGAAATTATCTGAAGAAAACTCCTTTAAAAATAGATTTAGTGAAATGGAAAAATCATGTACTGCTTCAAATAACTCTTTATAAAATACATTTGAAAAAGAAACCAATTCATTGAAAAACAGAATTTGTGAAATTGGGGGAAAATGCAGTGAGCAAAAACATTTAAAAATTCAGTTGCCCAAATGCAAAATGAAATAAAGATAACTGAAAAAAGAAGAAAAATTAGAATTGAACAAATGGAAGTGAATGACACAAACTTCAAGAAACAGTCAAACAAAACAAAACAAAAAAGAAAAAATAGAAGGAAATGTAAAATAACTCATTGGAAAAACTTACATGGAAAATAGATTTAGCAGAGACAGAGACAATCTAAGGATTGTTGGACTTCCAAAAAACAAATTGCTTACTTTCTCAATAAGAGGGAAGAGAACTACAAACATTTTAAAGAGGTAAAAAATTGTTTCTATACATAACTGGAAAAAAAATTAAATGTGCTCAAAAGAAATAAAAATTAAAATCTAATATGGTTCAAAAGAAAAATATATGAGAAGACAATTCCACCTCAAATGTAGTAAATTGCACATATTTTCATACTTTTTAAATGTATTAGTTATACTGACTTTTTCTTCTTTAAAAAAAAGCTATCATTTGGGAATGGCTCTATGGGACAGGGATAGGGAGAGACACTAAAGACACTATAATAATGTAAATAAATTTTAAAAAAATTTTAAAAGATCCCATAGCCAAATTGTAAAATCAATTAGATATGCTCTGCTATTCCTTCCGCAAAAATTGTTCATTTCTCATATCTATGCATTATATGCCATTTCTGCTAAAAGGATTCTGCCTCCTCTTGCTAATAAACTTTCCATTCAAAAGTCATAACTGGCTTCAAGTAATTTTGTTCTCTCCCCTAATTTGTACCCCATCTGGTTTCTTTTTTCTTTTCTCTACCCTGTACTTCATTGCATAAACATGCTGATTTTGTGGCATGCTGAAGACATGCCCCAATTGTTTTACTTTTTTTTTTTTTTACATTTTTAGTCAAAACTCTATAGCCTCCATTCAAAGAAAATAATAAAGGTAGAGGTATTCCAAAGGATAAAGTTGTTTATTAAAAGTTCTATTTGGTTTAGGAACCAAGAAATGAATTTTCATCTGTGGAAATTTTCTGCCTTCCTATTTATTTTGTTTATTTTTATATATTTTCAATCCCTGAGAACATACTATACATCTTGAAATGATACTAAAAGCTAAAATAGAATTCAAAAATTAGATAAACTATAAATACATGACTAAGTTGATCGTTGATGTATATTGATATACACAATATATAAGGAACTAATACATATACAGGACCAAGAGGTGTTCCCAAATGAATGAGGTCAATGAATGTAAACACTCAAGTAGAAATATTATACTAAATCATTAATAAAAGAAATGCCAATCAAAACAATTCCAGTGTTTCACTTTACACTTAATTGGCCAAGATAGTACTGGAAAGATTTTGTAAAAATAGGCACCCTATCACATTGTTGGTGGACCTGGGAATTGGCCAAAAGCAATGTGGAATTATGCTAAGAAAAACGGCTAAAAAAACCTCAGATGTACTATTTCACACCTATTAATATGACAGAAAGGAAAATGAGATATGCAGGAAGAGATGTGGAAAAATTGGGACACAAAGACAGTTGGTTCATTTGTGTTGGGAACTAATTCAACCATTCTGGAGAACCATTTGCCCAAGGGCTATTTAAAACTCTGCATACCCATTGACCTAGCAGTACCACTACTAGGTCTGTGTCCCAAAGATACTGTTTAAAAGGAGATAGGCCTATATATAAAATATATTTGTAATAGGAATAATCTGCGGTGGCAAAAAAATTGGAAATTGAGGAAATACCCATCAATTAAGGAATGAATAATTTGTGGCATTATGATAGTGATGAAATACTATAAAAATTGACAAACAAGGATGCCCTTGGAAAGATTTACATAAACTGATGCAAAAATAAAGTAAGTAGAACCAGTAATAGCAATAAGGTATTATGAATTATAAATTATTTGGTTATTCTCAGCAATATGATCATCTAAGACACTTTCAAAGGATTTAATGAAAAATTAAAAATTAAAGAACACCAGAGAACTGGTGGAGTCTGAATGCAGATTTAAGCACTTTACAAAAAAATTTCATGATCTATTTTCTTTTACACCATGACTAATATGGAAATATGTTTTCCATGACTGCTCATATATAATCTATATAAAATTGTCTTCTCAATGAGAGAAGAGGGGAAAGAGAGAGGGAAAGGATTTAAGACTCAATTTAAAAAATAAAAATGTTAAAGACTGTTTTTACATGTAATTAAAAATATGTATTCACATATATACACATAAGAATTTTTAAGTGGCTAAAATGTCAGTTTTTGACCCAGAGAATCCATTGCTAGGCCCATATCCCAAGGAGTCAAAGATAGAAAGGTCCCATATAAATCAAAATATTTAAAGCAGCATTATTTGTAATAGAAAAGAATTAGAAATAAAGCAGATGTCCCTTGGTTGGTGAATGGCTAATGTTGGACACATTAATGTTACAGAATATCATTGTGCCCTAAGAATGACTATGAACAATGAGCAACTATAGATTTAATTATCTCCATATTGATGATTCTCACTTTTTTTTTTTTTTTGGTTTAGCCCTGACTTCACATCTTCAGTCTTTCATTTCCAACTGTATTTTTGACATTTTGACCTGGATATCAGTGGATATCTGACACCTTACATGGTCATAACTAAATTCATTATCTCTGCTCCCAAAATCTCCCACATTCCAAATTTCCCTATTCCTGTTGAGGTCAACACAATTCTCTGAGTTACACAGACTCACAACCAAAATGTTAACCTTGACTTCTCTTTCATCTTCAAAATCAGTCTGTTGCTAACAAGTTTTAACTTAGTAAAATTTCTCATTTAAGCCCCTTCCTTCTGACACGATTACCACCCTAGTAAAACACCTTATCTCCATATAGCTGGACTACTACAATGACCTTTTCATTGAGTTCCCTGCCTCATTTCTCCCTACTCTAGACCATTATATCAATTGTCAAATTAATCTTCCTGAAGCTCAAGTTTGACTGTCACTCCTAACCTAAATCAATATACTCCAGTAGCATCTTATCACCTCCAGGATTAAAAAAAGCAACTTATCTCTCTGACATCCAGAACCTGTTATAACTGCCACTCCTCAACTTCTCCAATTTGCTTCTACATTCTAAGAACTCTGTGATCAGCTGACAATGATGTCCTTGCTGTTCCCTAAAACAGACCAGACCCTCTGCTCACAGCTCCAGGGATTTATACTTCCTGTCCATGCCTGGAATGGTCTACTTCCTCATCTCTGATTCTAGACTTCCATCAAGTTCAGTTAAAATATCACCCCTTAGACCTGTATGTGCACGAATGTTTGTGGCAGCCTTCTTTGTAGTGGCCAGAAACTGGAAACTGAGTGGATGTTGATCAATTGGAGAATGGCTGAATAAATTGTGGTATATGAATATTATGGAATGTTATTGTTCTGTAAGAAATGACCAGCAGGATGATTTCAGAAAGACCTGGAGAGACACGAACTGATGCTGAATGAAACGAGCAGGTCCAGGAGATCATTAAATACATCAACAACAATACTATATGATGATCAGTTCTGATGGACGTGGCCATCTTTAACAAGGAGATGAACCAAATCAATTCCAATGGAGCAGTAATGAATTGAACCAGCTACACCCAGCAAAAGAACTCTGGGAGATGACTAAGAACCATTATATAGAATTCCCAATCCCTATATTTTTCCCTGCTGGCATTTTGGATTTCCTTTACAGGCTAAATAAATGTACAATATTTCAGAGTCTGATTCTTTTTGTACAGCAAAATAATGGTTTGATCATGTGTACTTATTTTGTATTTAATTTATACTTTAATATAGTTAACATTTACTGGTCATCCTGCCATCTATGGGGGGAAGGAGGGGAAAATTTGGAACAAAAGGTTTGGCAATTGTCAATGCTATAAAATTACCCATGCATATAACTTGTAAATGAAAAGCTTTAAAAAAAAAAAAAAGAAAGAAAGAAAAAGAAAAAGAACCTACTTTGTGCCAGGCACAGTGTAAAATGCTTTACAAATGTTATTTCATTTGTAAACCTATGGGTTACATTCTATTATATTCCACTCTTTTTATATTTGAGTAAATCAAGGTAAACAGAGGATCTTAGCCTAGATTTGAACTCAGGTCTGCCTTCCTGACTTCAGTTCTAGTTCTCTATCTATTTGCTCTATCAAGTTGTTCAAAGTGACAAAAAAGACTAAAAGAGTTAAGCTATACTATGAACTGTCATACACAGATTTAAAAATTTATTTTAAAAAAACACATATTAAACTTAAGGTGGTAACAAAAAATATATATATATATATATCTCATCCCTTATGAGAAGGCTTTTTTTGATCCCTCTTATTGTCAGTCTCTTCCCTGTTGATGATCTACAATTTATCTACAATATATACATTGTAGATATATCTTGTTTGTATGTAGTTATTTAAATGTTGTCTTCTCTATTAGAACAAATTCCTCAAATGCAGGGACTGTTGTCTGCCTTTCTTCATATTCCCAGTATTTATCACAGTACCTGATAATAGTAGATATTCAATAAAAATTTATGGGCGGATTAAAATTACATACAAAATAAATTAGTAAGTACAAGTTTGGGATTTTTTTATTTGGGAAAGAGGGAGTACTGAGTTGGTGGGATAAAAAAAAAAGTACTTCACATAGAAAATGGCACTTAAGCAGTTTTAGAAAAAATAAGGAATTATAAAAGGCAGAAGTGAAATTATAGGATTTGCCTCTGGCCACATGGTTACAAAGACTTGGGTTTAGTTTCCAACCTTGATATATATACTGGTTCATTGAGCCCATCAGATTCATTTAAGATGTGAATTTAAGGGGCAAACTCTTAAGGCTTGAAGTTGTGCTGCCATTATAGATTTGCTCTGGTAGAATGAGTGTCCTCTCAAGTTCTGTATACCAAAGAAATCTAAGGCATAATCCAAAAAAACTTATGGTTAACAAATGGTTAAACCATACCACCAGTAGCAAAGAAGCTAGGTCTATACGGATCTTGGAAGTGGAACAGTAATCTCCAAAATTTCTTCTCTCAAGGATTACGTTGTAAAAATAAAAATTTTGTTTCTTAATTGTCCACCTGCTGCTATTCCTCAATCTTTCATTCATGCAATCAACTCTATAGCAATTAACTGTTAAGAAATTTCTGGATGGGAAGCATGTGATTTTTACAAAATATGGGAAGTCAAGAATATGAGCTACTTCATTTTTAGTCTATTACTAAAGTATGATTGTTCAATCTACTAAATAAATGAGACAAGTAGAATTAACTTAAAAGGGAGATGGCACAAAAATGAGGGAAAATAATATAAACTAAAAGACAAAATATAAAATTTGTATAGCAAATGTATATGCTAACACTAACTGTTTTATATTACAATGATATCTGGTGGCAAGATTTTCAAATCTATAGTAAAATATCTAGAAACTATTTTATTGTTATTCCTGAAATCATATATAGAGTAACATGAAATGGTTCCCCATCCAGAAAGAATTTATCAAAGAATTCAAAAAAGAATTTAGAAGTCAAATGAGAGTCATTGAGGAAAAACTAAAGGAAAAAAATCTAAGGAAAATGAGATTATGAAAAAAAGGTAATTGTTATGCCACAGTTCTTTTTAACTGTCTTGACTCAGTTTCCCTGTACGAGTTTCCCTTGTCTCAGTTTCCTTAACTGTTCTGTTTCAATCTCTTTAGTTGTAAATCCCCCTCTGACCCAGTAAGACTGAGGACTATTTGTTCTAAGGTTATAAATTAGCAAGATAAACAAGAGAATAGACTTCCTGATTTACAATATCCCTCTAAAATATTCCAAGATATCTCATTGATATCTTTACTTCTTTGTATTCAGACATCCTGTCTCTGGGTTTTCTAGGATTTATGACCTCCCTATCCTGATAGTTTTCCCTCACTTCTTACCCCTTCCTTTGTTTAGAGAAAAGGTATTTAAGAAGTTGGGGTTCCCCCATTCATTGCTGGAAGCTGGCAGCTGGCGGCTGGATGCTGGATGCTGGATTCTTTGGGATGACAGTCTCCTCCAGCCCTGGGACCAACATGGATTCCTTGGTCCCAGTATATCCTTATCTCTGTCTGACTGGATAATTTGAGACGCAAGTCCTGTCCAGTCAATCTTACTCTCCCATTAATAAAATATTAAAAACTCTCTAATCTCTCTCCTGCCTCAGTTTCTCTGGCATTGCAGTAATCAACTAGAAAAGGAGATAGAGACTTAAAAATGAAAACAACTCTTTGAAAATTTGAATTGAACAAGGGGAAGCCAGAAAAGCTATCAGAGACCAAGAAATAACAAAAGAGATTATAAAGAATGAAAAAATAGAACAGAATGTGAAACATAAGAAAAATGATAAATTTGGAGAAAAAAATCAAGAAGAGAAAATATAAGAATTGGACTGCCTGAATGTTGTGAATAAAAAAATAATATTTTGATACAATAATGCAAGAAACAATCCAACAAATTTTCCTGGAGTAATAGAACATGAGGGGAAAAGTAGAACTAGAAAAAATCCACTGACCATTACCTCAAAGAGGTCCTTTGTGGAAAACATATAGGAATATAATTGCCAAATTTCAAAAATCCCCAGCTCAAAGAGAATATTTTGCAAAAAACAATTTAAATATTGGAACAATCCTAATTGTATAGAATTTAGCAGCTACAATGAAAGACTGCAAGGTCTGGAATCATATCTATGGACAATCAAAAGAAGTAGTTCTGGGGCCAAAGTTATATTATCTAGCACAATTATCTATAATTTTTAATGAGAAAAAATGGACATTCAATAAACTTGCAGATTTTTTCAGGACTTTCTATCAACTAAATCTGAATTTAAAAAAAAATTAACATCTAAGAGACAGTATCAAAGATCAATTTCAAGGAACTCAACATGGATAAATTGTTTATTTTTTTATGCAAGAAATTTTTAACATTTTTTTAAGATTGGCAACAATAGTACAGCTCAAAAGGAAGATTGGGGCAGAGTTAAGGTAAAAATAGTTATCATGTCACGCAAACGAGGTGCAGAGAAAGAATAGACACAGAGGCATGGGCGGGGGGGAGAAGGGCTCATAGTTCTGAAAACCTACTTACATGGGGAATAGGTTAAATAGATAACATTACGTATATATTATGAAGAGTATAGCACCCTCCAAAATCTATAAGGAAATAAGGGGGAGAGATAGACAGGAAAGCAAAGTAAGGGAAGAAGAGGAAGGAGGGAATTCATGGGTGAGGAGAGGTTAAGTAATAGCAAGACAATTAGGAGCAGAACTAAAGCAAAGTGATATCAGGGATAGGAAAGATGTGTCTATATGTGGGAGTGTGTATGTGTGTGTGTGTGTGTGTGTGTGTGTGTATTTATCTACATATGTATATATAAATATATCCTTTCTTAACTATAGTCTGCTTGGGGGTGGGGGAGAGTGAAAGAGGAAAAAAGAATAAAGTACATAAGTTGTGCAGTAGAGAAAAGAACAATTTACAAAAAAAATGGACATTCATGGATATAGTTTCTACTAATACATTTTCTTGAACTAATATTTGTTATATATTTTGGATCTTCCCAGATGTTCTGCTCAGCACATGACAATGTTCTTTTTTGTTTTGTTTCATTTTTTTTTTGTATTCCTTTTCTGTTTAACTTTTTTTCTTATTTTCTTATTCTTTAAATAAACTTGGGGGGGTAGTAGGAATTGTCTTCCTTTTTTGTTATTTATAGTCACATTGCTTAGCACAGTGCCTGGCATACAGTAGGAACATAATGTTTATTGATTGGTTGACTAAAGAGAGAAAAAAACCATCAAGGTGAGATACTACCCAAATCCTAGTTTGGAAGATAGAAAGAGATCTGAGATTAGGGCAAAACCAAAGGATTTCCCTAAATTTAAAAGTGTCCCTAATTAAACCTTAATATCTGACTTCTATTACCAAGGGAAGGGATATTTATACATACACACATACATAAACATACACACACACAATTTGTGGTGATGGATAATTTTTGCAGTGCTTAGACGATAGATTTTTTTTCTCTACCTCTATTGGGATTCCAGTAAAAATGGTTCCCAGGAATGGGCACTTTTAGAATCAATAAATGATTTACCTCATAAAATGATTTAAAAGTAAAAACACACCTACATGGGGAGCAAAAATGTTAAAAAAACAGATATAGCAACAAAATTTGATACCCTTGATAAATGCCCACTCTAGAATTTGGACATTTAGCTAAATCCTAGCCACATTAGTAGATTTAACAGCTGAAGTGAAGCCTTACTTGAAATGAAATAGAATTGATTCCCCCCAAACTATGATTCCATGGGTATACATGTGATAGATTCAGAAATGGCCACCTGGTTGCTTCTAATTCAATTTTAAACCTTCTCTCTAAGACTAATACAGACTAATCCATTTAGTAAAAATATTCTGCTAGAGACTTTAAGAAGTAGTGGGATATTTTCGCCCTGATGAGACAAAAAAATCTCTTTAGAATTTACACAATCCTGGAAAACATAAAAACAAGCCAAAAAAGGAAATGCTTTGATATTATGGTCCATTCAAACATTTACAATAATTTTCACCCCAATTTCCAAAATTTTGTTTTTGTTTGCTATTATTGCTATTCATTTCCTGGGGGAAAAAAGTTATAGCATAACAGTTGCCAATATGCTTTCCAATGCTGATGGGAGTATTTCTTTGCAATAAGATGTGAAGGAAGGGTCAGAGAAAGGAAAGAGTCAGCATATAGTCTTTTGCATTTTCTTCTGCTTCCTAACTACCTCTACTTCTCTCTTTCTCTGTTTCTATATATTTTTCTGTCTCTCTCTGGCTCTGTCTGTGTTTCTCTCCTTGATTGCTTTTAATAGTAAGATTTTCTTATAGTTCATTTAGTATAACTCTAAAGATACATAAAAGAGGTTCCTGAAGATGAGTCAGAATAATTATCAATCCAAACTCAAGTGAATAAATTATAAGAGACCATCATATACTTGAAATATTGAATGACAACTGACACTAAGGCCCTTTTTAAATGAAAAAAAAAAAGGAAAAAGAATAAAATACTCTTGACTTGAGATTTCCTTTGAAGAATTCACACAAGAGGGAAGAAATATGGTAGCAGAAATGTCTGAAATAGATAAGTATGAGGTATTAATTTCTTCTTAGAAAATAAATCTTAAAAGTGATAAAATATGATAAAGTTTCCAGTAAAAAGAATATAGTCTTTAATAATCAGGTTTGCCTGGAAGCAATTCAACTTCTACTACTCTTAAGAGTTTCTTTTGATTTTTCATAATTAGCCACAAAATGGATTTATCAATTTTTCAGTTTATTTTAATGGAGGAATCACCCCCAGCAGCACAGGAGATATCCTGAAACATTGAAAGTTCTAGGTCCTAGATCAGTTTTCTTCATGTGACTAACAGATTTGTCATCTTGTGATCCCACCAAAAATGTTAAAGAATTTTGAACCTCAATTGATTCTAGAATTCATCAACCATTTTAACAGCAAATAAAACAGAGGACTCATTGATATGAATACACCACCAAAGATCTTACTTTTAAAATGTGGAATCCATCTATCAGGTGGATTTTGTAGCTTTAGATCTGGAACAGGATTAGAACTTGTAACCTCAAACAACTCACTTACATATTCTATACTTCAAGCATCCTCATCTTTAAAATAAAGTGGTTTGGATAGTGTTTGAATTCCCTTCCAGTTCATCAATATCGAGGATCCAGTGATCTTCCTAGGGAATATTTCAGATTTTATTCCCAAGACAATCCAGTCTTCTGCTGTCTACTGTTAAATCCTTTGCTATTTACTTTAGAGTTTGTTTTTAAAACTCCTAAGAGCACAAGAGATATGAACTACATTTCCCAGGGTGTTTCATTAATATTCAAGCTATTACTCTTGTGAAGGCTTATCATTTGGAGAATGGAAACAGAAAAGGGTTGCTATAATTATGATCATAATCCAGAGCTGATCATAATCCAGAGCTCTCTCCAATGTACCACACTTCCTACCAGAATCAAGGTTCAAGAAAGGGAAATCATAGAGATAAGATAATTAATATTTTTTCCATTCCTTAAATGTTTATAAACTGATCATTAGTTACCTAATGCTGTCCAAAAGTTTCCTTGTCTGAGGTAAGCCACTATAACCAGAAAGAAAAATGTGATAGTTAAAAAAAAAATACCTCTAGGGGCACGGGCACCTAAGTAGTTCAATGGATAGAGCACCAGCCTTGAAGTCAGGAGGACCTGAGCACAAATCTGGCCTCAAACACTTAAAAACGTCTTAGTTGTGTGACCCTGGGTAAGTCACTTAACTCCAATTGCCTCAGCAAAAATAATAATAATAATAATAAGATAAATAATAATAATAATGCCTCAAGCACATCTCAATATTCTTTATAAATTGCTATCTGAATATGTACATTAAAAGGTTTATAATTTTTAAAGGGGGATGGAGAACTTATATACATAAACAGTCAGATTTAGGCTGTTAATAAAATGGTAATTTTCAAATCAAAATAATTAAGAATTTGAAATAGTTGATGACTCAGTGGAAAGAGCACTGGACCTGATGGTAGCAAGACCTGAATGCAAATCCAATCTCAGATACTTCCTAGTTGGGTGAGCTTGGGCAGATCACTTAAACTCTTATTGCCAAACTAAATATGTAAGGGTCCGAGAGGAAGTAAAGAGGCTTTGATGTCTGAGGCATCCGGATGTGATCTCTGCAGCCAATATGGACCGCCTCCTGAGGGGAAGCTCTGGTCACATCGAGGATACATCATCATAGGAGGCTTCTCCTTCCCTTATTCGTTGTGCGTGTGATCTCATAGACCTTATATAAGCAGGAAGTAGGGGGAGTTCAGTAAGAGTGCAGGCATAGTGCAGGATGTGGAATGAAGTCTTGCGCTCACAAGCCACTGTGTCTGAGTGCTCTGTTGGACATGAGAACCACCACTCAGAGAGATGGTGGCCAGAGACCTTGAAGACCTAGGATTGGGTAAGATTGGTAAAGAACCACTGCTAGAAGAGGTAGTGGCCAGGGATTTCTGAAGGCCTGGGATTTGATAAGCGGGCAATCAGTAACCTCTGGGTGGGAGGTTACAAGTGGCGCCCAACGTGGGGTCAGTGCTTTCAGGGTTGTCAGGCGCCGCAAAGGTAGTTCCAACAGCGTTGTCAAGAGACCAGAAGGTAGAGAGAAGCATAATGGATCTGGGTCTAATTTTACCCATGATCATGCCTGAAGACACAGCCATGCACACAGCTCAAGTATATAAGTTAGAGAGTAAGATTCTCTAGTGGAGAACACCTCTGATGAGGGGCAGAGTAGGGAGTTTGCTCCCAAGCTCTGAGGCATCTTCTCCCACACGCATTGAGTATAGCTTAGCAAGGAAAAAATCAGGAGGTGAACAAGGCAATTAAGAAGCTAGAACAAAAAGTGAAAAGATGAAACAGAAGATTACTTTACAACAGTTAGAACAAGAAGTGCAAGAGTTACAGGTTGAGTTAGAGAACAAATAAAAGATCACTTTTCAACAATTAAAACAAGAAGTGCAAGAGTTACAGGTTGAGTTAGAGAACAAATAAAAGATCACTTTTCAACAATTAAAATAAGAAGTGCAAGAGTTACCGGTTGAGTTAAGAGACAAAATGAAAGATCTCTTTACAACAACTAGAACAAGAAATTTAAGAGTTACAAGTTGAGTTAGAGAAGAAATGAAATATCACTTTACAACAGTTAGAACAAGAAGCACAAGAATTACAGGTTGAGTTAGAGAAGAAAGGAAAGATCACTTTAGAACATTTAGAACAAAAAGTACAAGAGCTCAGCCTACAGGCTGAAGCAGAGAAGGAACAAAAAGCTACTTTACAATTGTTAATAATGGGAAAACCAAGTGAAGACATTGGATTAAGGAATCTCACAAGTTTTAAAACTAGGATATATTTTTTTTGCTTTTGAAATGGAAATTTACATAAAATTTAATGAGTCATATGCAAATATTTCATGACAAAATCAAGCAATTAAAATGATTGATCATTAGACAATGACCTCAATCAGTTTCACGTATATAGTTAAACTTAAGAAATGGAGTCAAAATTACATCAAGTTTTAGAGCATATTTCCAAAGATGACTAAATGACTTTTAAACTCATATTTCTTTACAAAATCCTATTGTATTATCCACACTAGAAAATTTTCTGTGGTACAAAGCCCAAAGTATTTCATCTATTTCTTTTTTTTTTTTTTTTTATTGTAGCTTTTTATTTACAAGATATATGTGTGGGTAATTTTTCAGCATTGACAATTGCAAAACCTTTTAACTAGGAAAGATTTTTACTTGAGCAGCCAAACAAGGAAGTATCAGGAGAGAAGCCAACAAAGGGCTGGTGGCTGTAGCCTCAAGAGGGTACAGCATGAGGAACATAGTTAAAGAAATCTTTTTTTACTCTTCTACTGATTCATCTTGACTGCTATAGCTCTAGGAGATCTGCAGGGCTTAGCCATTTGTAGAGAAAAGGGATAAATATTTTAATTACCATGATGAGTTGGGCAGAAAAGGAATTGGGTGCCAAGTACTTAGCTGAAGGGAAAGAGTGCGATTCTTTTCACATTCAAAGCTCAGTGTTTTGGTTCTAATTCTGCCTTCAGCCTAGCATGTGTCCTTAGAGTATCCCCTATCTCCTGACCATCCTCCCTTAACTCCGTCTTCCTGGGCAGAAAGGAGGAGGAGGAGTGGGAGGGGCAATAACATCATCAGCACTGACCCACAAAACAGTTTTGCCCACTCCCTATGACCTCATTATAAGAGGCAGGGTTAGGCTTCAGGGCCCCAGGCAAAAAACACTTGCGGTGGCTTGATGGCAACTATTATGTTCAAAGGGTCTTTAAAAGCTCAGTGCTTAAACCTGATCAGTCAAGTCTTTAAGCAAGCCTGTGGGGGAAGGGGATTGCAGTTAGGGAGAGTAAAGCTGTATGTCACTGGGACTACTGAGAGATCCCCTGGAGAGGTGAAATCTGTCCCTGTCCATCCTATATATCCTTTGCCTCCACACCCAGTCGGCTTGACCATTTCACTCCCTGAGAGTGCTTACAGAACAATGACTATCCATACACTGATTTGGGAAACTGAGGAATGTGTAGCTATTGTCCCAGTCACTACTAATATAGACAATGTGGGATCTATAGCCCAGGAGGAGGACTAGCATCAGGTTTACTGATTCACACTCCTGAAATGCAATTTGGTGATATTTATCCAGATTTTGACTCCCAGCAACAGAATCCGGAAATATTCTGGACTGCAGCAGTTACAGCTGACCTACCTATGCTCACTATTTAAGTAAATGGCATACCATTGAAAGGGCTGGTAGATGTGGATGCTGATCATACAGTCATTAAAGGTGCCAATTGGCCCCATCATTGGCCAAAGATTAAGGCAGACACCTACATGTCTGGTGTAGGAGGATCAATAGCAGCTGAAGTTAGTGCTACTACCCCTTGAAGATGAGACAGGAGTTTTTACTTCTTTTGTAGTTGGAAAAATCCCCATCAATCTGTGGGGAAGAAACATCTTACAAAGTGAAAAGAATTCAGGCCTTATTAGATATAGTACAGGAGCAACTTGACCAAGGACACTTACAACCTTCTGTAAGTCCTTGGAATTTCAATATATTTGCTATAAAAAGAAATTTGGAAAATGGAGAATGTTGACTGATTTGAGAAAAGTAAATGAATAGATGGAAACTATGGGAACTCTTCAGCCTGGGATTCCATCTCTGACTCAATTGTCTAAAGAATGGCCTCTTTGGATTAAGGATTGTTTCTAGTCTATCCCTCTAGATATAAAGGATATGAAAAGATTTGCCTTTTCAGTGCCCAGTATTAATTTAGGTAAGCCTTATAAAAGATTTGAATGGACAATTTTGCCACAAGGAATGAAAAATAGCCTTGCTATGTGTCAAATGTATGTGGCTGCTGCTCTTACTCCTGTAAGAAAAGCATTTGCAAAAGTTATATTGTTACAACCATTGTATGACATTTTAAGGGGAGACAGTGCTTTAAACTCACCACACCAGCTTATGAAAGAAGCTCAAAATGCTTTGAGAGAAGTTAAACTGGCTTTATCCAGTGTGGTTGAAAGTCATTCAAAAAGCCTTGGAAATAGCAGTTTTTGTTACAAAGAGGCACCCAGAGCAGTCCTTCACAAGGAGACAGTGTGACAGAGTGGGCGAACCTCCCAGCACAATCAGAAGAAAGCCTTACTCCTTACTCAGTGCTTGTGTCTAGAATCTTATTAAAGTCCATTAAACGAGTAGTACAATTATCTGGGATAAGACCTCACAAGATGTACACCTTTTATACCAATGCACAAGTCAATATATCCTGTGAAACCATCCCAGAGTGGCACAGCTCATTTTACACATGAGTTTCCATTAAAGAAAACCAGACTATTACATAACTGGCGATAGATTCTTGAAGAAAAGATTTCTAAGGTTCCTCTTAATGGACAAACTATCTTTACAGATGCATCCAAACATAACATTTGTGCTCTATACTCTCATGATTTAACAGTAAAGAAGAATAGTCAGAACTTCCTTTCAGGCCACTCAGCAGAATGAATTGTATGCAGTCATTCTAGCTCTTAATTATTATCCAAGAGATGTGAATATAATATCTGATTTGGCTCATTCAGTAGGTGAGATACAAAGAATTGCCACAGCCCAAATAAAACTGTAGCTTCTAATATATATCAGCTCTTTAAGGAACTTCAAGAGCAAATGAGAACGCATCCAGATAAGATTTATCTCTTGCATACCCACTCTCATAGTGGTCTTTCAGGTCCTATTTTTTATCATCAGGCTACTCAAGCTTTATGTTTGCAATTTGGGATAACAAAAGAGGAAGCTAGGAGCATAGGAAAAGCCTGTACACCTTGCCTTCCTTTGCATGCTCCTATGCTCCCTCCGGGGAAGAACCCTCATGGTTTGAAACCCAATAAAATTTAGCAAATGGACATCACCCATGTTAAGAGGCAGAGTATCCATATAACTATGAATACACATTTTCAATTCCTCATGGCTTCACTCCAGTCTGAAGAAGCAGTTAGGCATGTGATCAGCCATCTTTATCATTTTTTTTTTCCCCATTGCAGGAGCCCCACATGCACTTAAGACAAATAATGGATTGGCTTATACATCTTCTGCCTTTTGGTCCTTCTGCATTGAATTTGCCATTGCCCATTCCACTGGCATCCCATATAATCCCACCAGCCAAGCCATTATTGGACAGACTATTTGTACCCTCAAGATGCTCCCGTCTAAACAAGAAAAAGGAGTGTTGGGGTTCACAGGACTCTCTACCTGACTCATGCAGGTCCCATTAGATGTGGTGATATATACATACAATTGCCTGCAATTTTCACATTCTTTGGACCTTACCCCAGCAATGCGCTTCTGAAACATGCAGAAAGCATGGCTAACTAACAGACTGGCCAACAAGGGCGAGAGCTCTCTCTCCCTAGTGATGTGGAAGGGCTTAAACGGCATCTGGGAAGGCTCTGGTTGAATCAGGGTAGGGGTCCCGGGTATGTTCTTGCCATTCCAGATGCAGACAACAGAGAAGTAGATCCCAACCAGAAACATCTGTGACCTGGGGAACCAAGAAGAGAAGGACTAGACAACAACAAGGTCGTCCCCAACAATGGATCAGCCAGATGTCAGCAGCCCTTCAGATGCTGATGGCAGCCATGTCCCTCCTGACCAAGACACCAAAGACGGCAGACACAACACCAGTGTAGCAGCTGAATTGGACTGTCCTGGCTGATGCACGACACCTAAAGACTGACAGAACCGAACAATGGACCTGGGCACTTTCTCCCACGGCCTCTCACTATTCGTATGGTGGGCTGGGGAGAGGCTTCGCCCTGTTTTCCATTTGTAGACAATGCCTCTAAATTAGGGGGTGGAACACCATGTTATCTTTTCCTGTTTTGGGCCCCTGTTGGGATTAGTTCTTACTATTTTACTTTTGTTTGCTTTTTGTTCTATTTTTATACACCTTGTAATCTCATTAAGCAAGCTATTGGTTTTTTTTTATTTTGTTTTGTTTTGTTTTGTTTTGTTTTGCTTTTCATATT